>NW_027095272.1:0-26735 GCF_029207755.1 Chamaea fasciata | reverse complement strand
CGGGCACCTGGCCTCGGCCACCTAAGATCCCAAACAGAACAGGATTTGTTCCAGATCCAAGGTGCCACAAGATGGAAGCCTGGCTTCCCTTGGAAAGCTAAAGGCCTCCTACATACTGACATCAGGCACCAGGGGAGATGATATTACTTACCCCTGGAAACAGGCCATCCTTTGTTCCCTACTCCCTTAGCCGGGCACCCGGCTCCGGCCACCTACGATCCCAAACGGAAAAGGATTTCTTCCAGATGCAAGCTGCCACAAGCTGGAAGCCTGTCTTCCGTTGGAGGGCCAAACGCCTCCTACAAACTGATATCAGGCACCTGGGCAGCTGACTTTACTTACCCCTGGAAACAGGCCATCCTTTGTGCCCAACTCCCTCTGCCGGGCACCTGGCCTCGGCCACCTACAATCCCGAACAAAACAGGATTTCTTCCAGATGCAAGCTGCCACAAACTGGAAGACTAGCTTCCCTATGAGGGCCAAAGGCCTCCTACAAACTGACATCAGGCACCTGGGCAGCTGACTTTAGTTTCCTCAGGAACGAGGCCATCATTTGTGCCCAACTCCCTCTGCCGGGCACCTGGCCTCGGCCACCTACAATCCCGAACGGAACAGGATTTCTTCCAGATGCAAGCCGCCACAAACTGGAAGACTAGCTTCCCTTGGAGGGCCAAAGGCCTCCTGCAAACTGACATCAGGCACCTGGGCAGCTGACTTTACTTACCCCTGGAAACAGGCCATCTTTGTTCCTAACTCCCTCTGCCGGGCACCTGGCCGCGGTCACCTACAATCCCGAACGGAACAGGATTTCTTCCAGATGCAAGCTGCCACAAACTGGAAGACTAGCTTCCCTATGGAGGGCCAAAGGCCTCCTACAAACTGACATCAGGCACCTGGGCAGCTGACTTTACTTACCCCTGGAAACAGGCCATCCTTTGTTCCCAACTCCCTCTGCCGGGCACCTGGCCTCGGCCACCTACAATCCCGAACAAAACAGGATTTCTTCCAGATGCAAGCTACCACAAACTGGAAGACTAGCTTCCCTATGAGGGCCAAAGGCCTCCTACAAACTGACATCAGGCACCTGGGCAGCTGACTTTAGTTTCCTCAGGAAAGGGGCCATCCTTTGTTCCCAACTCCCTCTGCCGGGCACCAGGCCTCAGCCACCTACGATCCCAAACGGAAAAGGATTTCTTCCAGATGCAAGCTGCCACAAGCTGGAAGCCTGGCTTCCGTTGGAGGGCCAAAGGCCTTCTAGAAACTGACTTCAGGCACCTGGGCAGCTGACTTTACTTACCCCTGGAAACAGGCCATCCTTTGTGACCAACTCCCTCTGCCGGGCACCTAGCCTCGGCCACCTACAATCTTGAACGGGAAAGGCTTTCTTCCAGGTGCAAGCTGCCACATACTGGATGACTAGCTTCCCTTGGAGGGCCAAAGGCCTCCTACAAACTGACACAAGGCACCTGGGCAGCTGAGTTTACTTACCCCTGGAAACAGGCCATCATTTGTGCCCAACTCCCTCTGCCGGGCACCAGGCCTCGGCCACCAACGATCCCAAATGGAACAGCATTTCTTCCAGATGCAAGCTGCCACAAGCTGGAAGCCTGGCTTCCCTTGGAGGGCCAAAGGCCTCCTACAAACTGACATCAGGCACCTGGGCAGCTGACTTTACTTACCCCTGGAAACAGGCCATCCTTTGTTCCCAACTCCCTGAGCCAGGCACCCGGCTCCGGCCACCTACAATCCTGAACGGAACAGGATTTCTTCCAGATGCAAGCTGCCACAAGCAGGAAGCCTGACTTCCCATGGAGGGGCAAAGGCCTCCTACAAACTGACATCAGACACCTGGGCAGGTGACTTTACTTACCCCTGGAAACAGGCCATCCTTTGTGCCCAACTCCCTCTGCCGGGCACCTGGCCTCGGCCACCTACAATCCCGAACGGAACAGGATTTCTTCCAGATGCAAGCTACCACAAACTGGAAGACTAGCTTCCCTTGGAGGGCCAAAGGCCTCCTACAAACTGACATCAGACACCTGGGCAGGTGACTTTACTTACCCCTAGAAACAGGCCATCCTTTTTTCCCAACTCCCTCTGCCGGGCACCAGGCCTCGGCCAGCTACTATCCCAAACAGAACAGGATTTCTTCCAGATGCAAGCTGCCACAAGCTGGAAGCCTGGCTTCCCTTGGAGGGCCAAAGGCCTCCTACAAACTGACATCAGGCACCTGGGCAGCTGACTTTACTTACCCCTGGAAACAGGCCATCCTTTGTGCCCAATTCCCTCTGCCGGGCACCTGGCCTCGGCCACCTACAATCCCTAACGGAACAGGATTTCTTCCAGATGCAAGCTTCCACAAACTGGAAGACTTGCTTCCTTGGAGGGCCAAAGGCCTCCTACAAACTGACATCAGGAACCTGGGCAGCTGACTTTACTTTCCTCTGGAAACAGGCCATCCTTTGTGCCCAACTCCCTCTGCCAGGCACACAGCTCCAGCCACCTACAATCCCGAACGGAACAGGATTTCTTCCAGATGCAAGTTGCCACAAGCTGGAAACCTGGCTTCACTAGGAGGGACAAAGGCCTGCTTCAAACTGACATCAGGCACCTGGGCAGCTGACTTTACTTACCCCTGGAAACAGGCCATCCTTTGTTCCCAATTCCCTCTGCTGGGCACCCGGCTTCGGCCACCTACAATCTTGAACGGAACAGGATTTCTTCCAGATGCAAGTTGCCTTGAACAGGAAGACTAGCTTCCCTTGGAGGGGCCAAAGGCCTCCTACAAACTGACACCAGGCACCTGGGCAGCTGACTTTACTTACCCCTTGGAAACAGGCCATCTTTTTCACAACTCCCTCTGCCGGGCACCTGGCCGCGGTCACCTACAATCCCGAACGGAACAGGATTTCTTCCAGATGCAAGCTGCCACAAACTGGAAGACTAGCTTCCCTTGGAGGGCCAAAGGCCTCCTACAAACTGACATCAGGCACCTGGGCAGCTGACTTTACTTACCCTGGAAACAGGCCATCCGTTGTTCCCAACTCCCTCTGCCGGGCACCTGGCCTCGGGTCACCTACAATCCCGAACGGAACAGGATTTCTTCCAGATGCAAGCTGCCACAAAGTGGAAGACTAGCTTCCCTTGGAGGGCCAAAGGCCTCCTAAAAAACTGACATCAGGAACCTGGGCAGCTGACTTTACTTTCCTCTAGAAACAGGCCATCCTTTGTGCCCAACGCCCTCTGCCGGGGCACAGCTCCAGCCACCTACAATTCCGAACGGAACAAGATTTCTTCCAGATGCAAGCTGCCACAAGCTGGACACCTGGCTTCACTAGGAAGGCCAAAGGCCTGCTACAAACTGACATCAGGCACCTGGGCAGCTGACTTTACTTACCCCTTGAAACAGGCCATCCTTTGTTCCCAACTCCCTCTGCCGGGCACCTGGCCTCGGCCACCTATGATCCCAAACACAACAGGATTTCTTCCAGATGCAAGCTGCCACAAGCTGGAAGCCTGGCTTCACTTGGAGGGCCAAAGGCCTCCTACAAACTGACATCAGGCACCTGGGCAGCTGACTTTACTTACCCCTGGAAACAGGCCATCCTTTGTGCCCAACTCCCTCTGCCGGGCACCTGGCCTCGGCCACCTACAATCCCGAACAGAACAGGATTTCTTCCAGATGCAAGCTGCCACAAACTGGAAGACTAGCTTCCCTCTGAGGGCAAAGGCCTCCTACAAACTGACATCAGGCACCGGGGCAGCTGACTTTACTTACCCCTGGAAACAGGCCATCCTTTTGTGACCAACTCCCTCTGCCGGGCACCTGGCCTCGGCCACCTACAATCTTGAACAGGAAAGGGCTTTCTTCCAGATGCAAGCTGCCACATACTGGATGACTAGCTTCCCTTGGAGGGCCAAAGGCCTCCTACAAACTGACACACAAGGCACCTGGGCAGCTGACTTTAGTTTCCTCAGGAAAGAGGCCATCCTTTGTGCCCAACTCCCTCTGCCGGGCACCAGGCCTCAGCCACCTACGATCCCAAACGGAAAAGGATTTCTTCCAGATGCAAGCTGCCACAAGCTGGAAGCCTGGCTTCCGTTGGAGGGCCAAAGGCCTTTTAGAAACTGACTTCAGGCACCTGGGCAAGCTGACTTTACTTACCCCTGGAAACAGGCCATCCTTTGTGATCAACTCCCCTCTGCCGGGCACCTAGCCTCGGCCACCTACAATCTTGAACGGGAAAGGCTTTCTTCCAGATGCAAGCTGCCACATACTGGATGACTAGCTTCCCTTGGGAGGGCCAAAGGCCTCCTACAAACTGACAACAAGGCACCTGGGCAGCTGAGTTTACTTACCCCTGGAAACAGGCCATCATTTGTGCCCAACTCCCTCTGCCGGGCACCAGGCCTCGGCCACCAACGATCCAAAATGGAGCAGCATTTCTTCCAGATGCAAGCTGCCACAAGCTGGAAACCTGGCTTCACTAGGAGGGACAAAGGCCTGCTTGAAACTGACATCAGGCGCCTGGGCAGCTGACTTTACTTACCCCTGGAAACAGGCCATCCTTTGTTCCCAATTCCCTCTGCCGGGCACCCGGCTTCGGCCACCTACAATCTTGAACGGAACAGGATTTCTTCCAGATGCAAGTTGCCTTGAACAGGAAGACTAGCTTCCCTTGGAGGGCCAAAGGCCTCCTACAAACTGACACCAGGCACCTGGTCAGCTGACTTTACTTACCCCTGGAAACAGGCCATCTTTCTTCCCAACTCCCTCTGCCGGGCACCTGGCCGCGGTCACCTACAATCCCGAACGGAACAGGATTTCTTCCAGATGCAAGCTGCCACAAACTGGAAGACTAGCTTCCCTTGGAGGGCCAAAGGCCTCCTACAAACTGACATCATAGCACCTGGGCAGCTGGACTTTACTTACCCCTGGAAACAGGCCATCCTTTGTTCCCAACTCCCTCTGCCGGGCACCTGGCCTCGGTCACCTACAATCCCGAACGGAACAGGATTTCTTCCAGATGCAAGCTGCCACAAAGTGGAAGACTTGCTTCCCTTGGAGGGCAAAGGCCTCCTAAAAACTGACATCAGGAACCTGGGCAGCTGACTTTACTTTCCTCTTGAAACAGGCCATCCTTTGTGCCCGACGCCTTCTGCCGGGCACACAGCTCCAGCCACCTATAGAGCCCGAACGGAACAGGATTTCTTCCAGATGCAAGCTGCCACAAGCTGGAAGACTTGCTTCCCTTGGAGGGCCAAAGGCCTCCTACAGACTGACATCAGGAACGTGGGCAGCTGACTTTACTTTCCTCTGGAAACAGGCCATCCTTTGTGCCCAACTCCCTCTGCCGGGCACCTGGCCTCGGCCACCTACAGTCCCGAACGGAACAGCAATTCTTCCAGATGCAAGCTGCCACAAGCTGGAAACCTGGCTTCCCTTGGAGGGCCAAAGGCCTCCTACAAACTGACATCAGGCACCTGGGCAGCTGACTTTACTTACCCCTGGGAAACAGGCCATCCTTTGTTCCCAACTCCCTCTGCTGGGCACCCGGCTTCGGCCACCTACAATCTCGAACGGAACAGGATTTTCTTCCAGATGCAAGTTGCCTTGAACAGGAAGACTTGCTTCCCTTGGAGGGCCAACGGCCTCCTACAAACTGACACCAGGCACCTGGGCAGCTGACTTTACTTACCCCTGGAAACAGGCCATCTTTGTTCCCAACTCCCTCTGCCGGGCACCTGGCCTCGGTCACCTATAATCCCGAACGGAACAGGCTTTCTTCCAGATGCAAGCTGCCACAAACTGGATGACTAGCTTCCCTTGGAGGGGCCAAAGGCCTCTACAAAGTGACACAAGGCACCTGGGCAGCTGAGTTACTTACCCCTGGAAACAGGCCATCCTTTGTGCCCAACTCCCTCTGCCGGGCACCTGGCCTCGGCCACCTACAATCCCGAACGGAAACACGATTTTCTTCCAGATGCAAGCTGCCACAAAGTGGAAGACTTGCTTACCTTGGAGGGCCAAAGGCCTCCTACAAACTGACATCAGGCACCTGGGCAGCTGACTTTACTTACCCCTGGAAACAGGCCATCCTTTGTGCCCAACTCCCTCTGCCGGGCACCTGGCCTCGGCCACCTACGATCCCAAACAGAACAGGATTTCTTCCAGATGCAAGCTGCCACAAGATGGAAGCCTGGCTTCCCTTGGAGGGCCAAAGGCCTCCTCCAAACTGACATCAGGCACCTGGGCAGCTGACTTTACTTACCCCTGGAAAGAGGTCATCCTTTGTGCCCAACTCCCTCTGCCGGGCACCTGGCCTCGGCCACCTACAATCCCGAACAAAACAGGATTTCTTCCAGATGCAAGCTGCCACAAGCTGGAAGCCTGGCTTGCCTTGGAGGGCGAAAGGCCTTCTACAAACTGACTTCAGGCACCTGGGCAGCTGACTTTACTTACCCCTGGAAACAGGCCATCCTTTGTGCCCAACTCCCTCTGCCGGGCACCAGGCCTCGACCACCTACGATCCCAAACGGAAAAGGATTTGTTCCAGATGCAAGGTGCCACAAGCTGGAAGCCTGGCTTGCCTTGGAGGGCGAAAGGCCTTCTACAAACAGACTTCAGGCACCTGGGCAGCTGACTTTACTTACCCCTGGAAACAGGCCATCCTTTGTGCCCAACTCCTTCTGTTGGGCACCAGGCCTCGGCCACCTAAAATCCCGAACGGAACAGCATTTCTTCCAGATGCAAGCTGCCACAAACTGGAAGACTTGCTTCCCTTGGAGGGCCAAAGGCCTCCTACAAACTGACATCAGGAACCGGGGCAGCTGACTTAACTTTCCTCTTGAAACAGGCCATCCTTTGTTCCCAACTCCCTCTGCCGGGCCCCCGGCTTCGGCCACCTACAATCCCGAACGGAACAGGATTTCTTCCAGATGCAAGTTGCCTTGAACAGGAAGACTTGCTTCCCTTGGAGGGCCAAAGGCCTCCTACAAACTGACATCAGGCACCTGGGCAGCTGATATTACTTACCCCTGGAAACAGGCCATCATTTGATCCTAACTCCCTCTGCCGGGCACCTGGCCTCGGCCACCTACAATCCCGAACAGAACAGGATTTCTTCCAGATGCAAGCTGACACAAACTGGAAGACTAGTTTCCCGTGGAGGGCCATAGGCCTCCTAAAAACTCACACCGAACACCTGGGCAGCTGACTTTACTTACCCCTGGAAACAGGCCGTCCTTTGTGCCCAACTCCTTCTGCCGGGCACCTGGCCTCGGCCACCTACAATCCCGAACGGAACAGGATTTCTTCCAGATGCAAGCTGCCACAAACTGGAAGACTAGCTTCAATTGGAGGGCCAAAGGCCTCCTACAAACTGACACCAAACACCTGGGCAGCTGACTTTACTTACCCCTAGAAACAGGCCATTCTTTGTGCCCAACTCCCTCTGCCGGGCACCAGGCCTCGGCCACCTACGATCCCAAACAGAACAGGATTTCTTCCAGATGCAAGCTGCCACAAGCTGGAAGCCTGGCTTCCCTTGGAGGGCCAAAGGCCTCCTACAAACTGACATCAGGAACCTGGGCAGCTGACTTTACTTTCCTCTGGAAACAGGCCATCCTTTGTGCCCAACTCCCTCTGCCGGGCACCTGGCCTCGGCCACCTACGATCCCAAACAGAACAGGATTTCTTCCAGATGCAAGCTGCCACAAGCTGGAAGCCTGGCTTCCCTTGGAGGGCCAAAGGCCTGCTACAAACTGACATCAGGCACCTGGGCAGCTGACTTTACTTACCCCTGGAAACAGGCCATCCTTTGTTCCCAATTCCCTCTGCCGGGCACCCGGCTTCGGCCACCTACAATCTTGAACGGAACAGGATTTCTTCCAGATGCAAGTTGCCTTGAACAGGAAGACTAGCTTCCCTTGGAGGGCCAAAGGCCTCCTACAAACTGACACCAGGCCCCTGGGCAGCTGACTTTACTTACCCCTGGAAACAGGCCATCCTTTGTTCCCAACTCCCTCTGCCGGGCACCTGGCCTCGGCCACCTACAATCCCGAACAGAACAGGATTTCTTCCAGATGCAAGCTGCCACAAACTGGAAGACTAGCTTCCCTATGAGGGCCAAAGGCCTCCTACAAACTGACATCAGGCACCTGGGCAGCTGACTTTACTTACCCCTGGAAACAGGCCATCCTTTGTGCCCAACTCCCTCTGCCGGGCACCAGGCCTCAGCCACCTACGATCCCAAACGGAAAAGGATTTCTTCCAGATGCAAGCTGCCACAAGGTTGAAGCCTGGCTTCCGTTGGAGGGCCAAAGGCCTTCTACAAACCGACTTCAGGCACCTGGGCAGCTGACTTTACTTACCCCTGGAAACAGGCCATCCTTTGTGCCAACTCCCTCTGCCGGGCACCTGGCCTCGGCCACCTACAATCTTGAACGGAAGAGGATTTCTTCCAGATGCAAGTTGCCTTGAACAGGAAGACTAGCTTCCCTTGGAGGGCCAAAGGCCTCCTACAAACTGACTTCAGGCACCTGGGCAGCTGTCTTTATTTACCCCAGGAAACAGGCCATCCTTTGTGCCCAACTCCCTCTGCAGGGCACCAGGCCTCGGCCACCTACAATCCCGAACGGAACAGCATTTCTTCCAGATGCAAGCTTCCACGAACTTAAAAGACTTGCTTCCCTTGGAGGGCCAAAGGCCTCCTACAAACTGACTTCAGGCACCTGGGCAGCTCACTTTACTTACCCCTAGAGAGAGGCCATCATTTGTGCCCAACTCCCTCTGCAGGGCACCTAGCCTCGGGCACCTACAATCCCGAACGGGACTGGCTTTCTTCAAGATGCAAGCTGCCACAAACTGGAAGACTAGCTTCCCTTGGAGGGCCAAAGGCCTCCTACAAACTGACACAAGGCACCTGGGCATCTGAGTTTACTTACCCCTGGAAACAGGCCATCATTTGTGCCCAACTCCCTCTGCCGGGCACCAGGCCTCGGCCACCAACGATCCCAAATGGAACAGCATTTCTTCCAGATGCAAGCTGCCACAAGCTGGAAGCCTGGCTTGCCTTGGAGGGCGAAAGGCCTTCTACAAACTGACTTCAGGCACCTGGGCAGCTGACTTTACTTACCCCTGGAAACAGGCCATAATTTGTTCCCAACTCCCTGAGCCAGGCACCCGGCTCCGGCCACCTACAATCCTGAACGGAACAGGATTTCTTCCAGATGCAATCTGCCACAAGCAGGAAGCCTGACTTCCCATGGAGGGGCAAAGGCCTCCTACAAACTGACATCAGGCACCTGGGAATCTGACTTTACTTACCCCTGGAAACAGGCCATCCTTTGTTCCCAACTCCCTCTGCCGGGCACCTGGCCTCGGCCACCTACGATCCCAAACAGAACGGGATTTCTTCCAGATGCAAGCTGCCACAAGATGGAAGCCTGGCTTCCCTTGAAGGGCTAAAGGCCTGCTACAAACTGACATCAGGCACCTGGGGAGATGATATTACTTACCCCTGGAAACAGGCCATCCTTTGTTCCCTACTCCCTTAGCCGGGCACCCGGCTCCGGCCACCAACGATCCCAAACGGAAAAGGATTTCTTCCAGATGCAAGCTGCCACAAGCTGGAAGCCTGTCTTCCGTTGGAGGGCCAAACGCCTCCTACAAACTGACATCAGGCACCTGGGCAGCTGACTTTACTTACCCCTGGAAACAGGCCATCCTTTGTGCCCAACTCCCTCTGGCAGGCACCTGGCCTCGGCCACCTACAATCCCGAACAAAACAGGATTTCTTCCAGATGCAAGCTGCCACAAGCTGGAAGCCTGGCTTGCCTTGGAGGGCCAAAGGCCTTCTACAAACTGACTTCAGGCACCTGGGCAGCTGACTTTACTTACCCCTGGAAACAGGCCATCCTTTGTGCCCAACTCCCTCTGCCGGGCACCAGGCCTCGGCCACCTACGATCCCAAACGGAAAAGGATTTCTTCCAGATGCAAGCTGCCACAAGCTGGAAGCCTGGCTTGCCTTGGAGGGCGAAAGGCCTTCTACAAACTGACTTCAGGCACCTGGGCAGCTGATTTTACTTACCCCTGGAAACAGGCCATCCTTTGTGCCCAACTCCCTCTGCCGGGCACCTGGCCTCGGCCACCTACGATCCCAAACAGAACAGGATTTCTTCCAGATGCAAGCTGCCACAAACTGGAAGACTAGTTTACCGTGGAGGGCCTTAGGCCTCCTAAAAACTCACACCGAACACCTGGGCAGCTGACTTTACTTACCCCTGGAAACAGGCCATTCTTTGTGCCCAACTCCTTCTGCCGGGCACCTGGCCTCGGCCACCTACAATCCTGAATGGAACAGGATTTCTTCCAGATGCAAGCTGCCACAAACTGGAAGACTAGCTTCCATTGGAGGGCCAAAGGCCTCCTACAAACTGAAACCAAACACCTGGGCAGCTGACTTTACTTACCCCTAGAAACAGGCCATTCTTTGTGCCCAACTCCCTCTGCCGGGCACCAGGCCTCGGCCACCTACAATCTCGAACGGAACAGGATTTCTTCCAGATGCAAGCTGCCACAAACTGGAAGGCTTGCTTCCCTTGGAGGGCCAAAGGCCTCCTACAAACTGACATCAGGAACCTGGGCAGCTGACTTTACTTTCCTCTGGAAACAGGCCATCCTTTGTGCCCAACTCCCTCTGCCGGGCACCTTGCCTCGGCCACCTTCAATCCCGAACGGAACAGCATTTCTTCCAGATGCAAGCTGCCACAAGCTGGAAACCTGGCTTCCCTTGGAGGGCCAAAGGCCTCCTACAAACTGACATCAGGAACCTGGGCAGCTGACTTTACTTTCCTCTGGAAACAGGCCATCCTTTGTGCCCAACTCCCTCTGCCGGGCACCTGGCCTCGGCCACCTACGATCCCAAACAGAACAGGATTTCTTCCAGATGCAAGCTGCCACAAGCTGGAAGCCTGGCTTCCCTTGGAGGGCCAAAGGCCTGCTACAAACTGACATCAGGCACCTGGGCAGCTGACTTTACTTACCCCTGGAAACAGGCCATCCTTTGTGCCCAACTCCCTCTGCCGGGCACCAGGCCTCGGCCACCTACAATCTCGAACGGAACAGGATTTCTTCCAGATGCAAGCTGCCACAAACTGGAAGGCTTGCTTCCCTTGGAGGGCCAAAGGCCTCCTACAAACTGACATCAGGAACCTGGGCAGCTGACTTTACTTTCCTCTGGAAACAGGCCATCCTTTGTGCCCAACTCCCTCTGCCGGGCACCTTGCCTCGGCCACCTTCAATCCCGAACGGAACAGGATTTCTTCCAGATGCAAGCTGCCACAAGCTGGAAACCTGGCTTCCCTTGGAGGGCCAAAGGCCTGCTACAAACTGACATCAGGCACCTGGGCAGCTGACTTTACTTACCCCTGGAAACAGGCCATCCTTTGTTCCCAACTCCCTCTGCTGGGCACCCGGCTTCGGCCACCTAGAATCCCGAATGGAACAGGATTTCTTCCAGATGAAAGTTGCCTTGAATAGGAAGACTTGCTTCCCTTGGAGGGCCAAAGGCCTCCTACAAACTGACAGGAGGCACCTGGGCAGCTGATATTACTTACCCCTGGAAACAGGCCATCATTTGATCCTAACTCCCTCTGCCGGGCACCTGGCCTCGGCCACCTACAATCCCGAACAGAACAGGATTTCTTCCAGATGCAAGCTGCCACAAACTGGAAGACTAGTTTCCCGTGGAGGGCCATAGGCCTCCTAAAAACTCACACCGAACACCAGGGCAGCTGACTTTACTTACCCCTGGAAACAGGCCATCCTTTGTGCCCAACTCCTTCTGCCGGGCACCTGGCCTCGGCCACCTACAATCCCGAACGGAACAGGATTTCTTCCAGATGCAAGCTGCCACAAACTGGAAGACTAGCTTCCATTGGAGGGCCAAAGGCCTCCTACAAACTGAAACCAAACACCTGGGCAGCTGACTTTACTTACCCCTGGAAACAGGCCATTCTTTGTGCCCAACTCCCTCTGCCGGGCACCAGGCCTCAGCCATCTACGATCCCAAACAGAACAGGATTTCTTCCAGATGCAAGCTGCCACAAGCTGGAAGCCTGGCTTCCCTTGGAAAGCCAAAGGCCTCCTACAAACTGACATCAGGAACCTGGGCAGCTGACTTTACTTTCCTCTGGAAACAGGCCATCCTTTGTTCCCAATTCCCTCTGCCGGGCACCCGGCTTCGGCCACCTACAATCTTGAACGGAACAGGATTTCTTCCAGATGCAAGTTGCCTTGAACAGGAAGACTAGCTTCCCTTGGAGGGCCAAAGGCCTCCTACAAACTGACATCAGGCACCTGGGCAGCTGATATTACTTACCCCTGGAAACAGGCCATCCTTTGTTCCCAACTCCCTCTGCCGGGCACCTGGCCGCGTTCACCTACAATCCCGAACGGAACAGGATTTCTTCCAGATGCAAGCTGCCACAAACTGGAAGACTAGCTTCCCTTGGAGGGCCAAAGGCCTCCTACAAACTGACATCAGGCACCTGGGCAGCTGACTTTACTTACCCCTGGAAACAGGCCATCCTTTGTTCCCAACTCCCTCTGGCGGGCACCTGGCCTCGGTCACCTACAATCCCGAATGGAACAGGATTTCTTCCAGATGCAAGCTGCCACAAAGTGGAAGTCTTGCTTCCCTTGGAGGGCCAAAGGCCTCCTAAAAACTGACATCAGGAACCAGGGCAGCTGACTTTACTTTTCTTATTAAACAGGCCATCCTTTGTGCCCAACGCCCTCTGCCGGGGACACAGCTCCAGCCACCTACAATCCCGAACGGAACAAGATTTCTTCCAGATGCAAGCTGCAACAAGCTGGAAACCTGGCTTCACTAGGAGGGCCAAAGGCCTGCTACAAACTGACATCAGGCACCTGGGCAGCTGACTTTACTTACCCCTGGAAACAGGCCATCCTTTGTGCCCAACTCCCTCTGCCGGGCACCAGGCCTCGGCCACCTACGATCCCAACCGAAAAGGATTTCTTCCAGATGCAAGCTGCCGCAAGCTGGAAGCCTGGCTTCCGTTGGAGGGCCAAAGGCCTCCTACAAACTGACACCAGGCACCTGGGCAGCTGACTTTACTTACCTTTGGAAACAGGCCATCCTTTGTTCCCAACTCCCTCTGCCGGGCACCTGGCCTCGGTCACCTACAATCCCGAACGGAACAAGATTTCTTCCAGATGCAAGCTGCCACAAGCTGGAAACCTGGCTTCACTAGGAGGGCCAAAGGCCTCCTACAAACTGACATCAGGCACCTGGGCAGCTGACTTTACTTACCCCTGGAAACAGGCCATCCTTTGTGCCCAACTCCCTCTGCCGGGCACCTGGCCTCGGCCACCTACAATCCAGAACAGAACTGGATTTCTTCCAGATGCAAGCTGCCACAAGCTGGAAGCCTGGCTTCCCTTGGAGGGCCAAAGGCCTTCTACAAACTGACATCAGGCACCTGGGCAGCTGACTTTACTTACCCCTGGAAACAGGCCATCCTTTGTGCCCAACTCCCTCTGCCGGGCACCTGGCCTCGGCCACCTACAATCTTGAACGGAAGAGGATTTCTTCCAGATGCAAGTTGCCTTGAACAGGAAGACTAGCTTCCCTTGGAGGGCCAAAGGCCTCCTACAAACTGACACCAGGCACCTGGGCAGCTGACTTTACTTACCCCTGGAGACAGTCCATCATTTGTGCCCAACTCCCTCTGCAGGGCACACAGCTCCAGACACCTACAATCCCGAACGGAACAGGATTTCTTCCAGATGCAAGCTGCCACAAGCTGGAAGACTAGCTTCCCTTGGAGGGCCAAAGGCCTCCTATAGACTGACATCAGGAACCTGGGCAGCTGACTTTACTTTCCTCTTGAAACAGGCCATCCTTTGTGCCCAACGCCCTCTGCCTGGGACACAGCTCCAGCCACCTACAAACCCGAACGGAAAAAGATTTCTTCCAGATGCAAGCTGCCACAAGCTGGAAACCTGGCTTCACTAGGAGGGCCAAAGGCCTGCTACAAACTGACATCAGGCACCTGGGCAGCTGACTTTACTTACCCCTGGAAACAGGCCATCCTTTGTGCCCAACTCCCTCTGCCGGGCACCAGGCCTCGGCCACCTACAATCCCGAACGGAACAGCATTTCTTCCAGATGCAAGCTGCCACGAACTGGAAGACTTGCTTCCCTTGGAGGGCCAAAGGCCTCCTACAAACTGACATCAGGCACCTGGGCAGCTGACTTTACTTACCCCTGGAAACAGGCCATCCTTTGAGCACAACTCCCTCTGCCGGGCACCAGGCCTCGGCCACCTACTATCCCAAACGGAACAGGATTTCTTCCAGATGCAAGCTGCCACAAGCTGGAAGACTAGCTTCCCTTGGAGGGCCTAAGGCCTCCTACAAACTGACATCAGGCACCTGGGCAGCTGACTTTACTTACCCCTGGAAACAGGCCGTCCTTTGTTCCCAACTCCCTATGCCGGGCACCTGGCCTCGGTCACCTACAATCCCGAACGGAACAGGATTTCTTCCAGATGTAAGCTGCCACAAAGTGGAACACTTGCTTCCCTTGGAAGGCCAAAGGCCTCCTAAAAACTGACATCAGGAACCAGGGCGGCTGACTTTACTTACCCCTGGAAACAGGCCATCCTTTGTGCCCAACTCCCTCTGCCGGGCACCAGGCCTCGGCCACCTACAATCCCAAACGGAACAGGATTTCTTCCAGATGCAAGCTGCCACAAACTGGAAGACTAGCTTCCCTTGGAGGGCCAAAGGCCTCCTACAAACTGACATCAGGCACCTGGGCAGCTGACTTTACTTACCCCTGGAAACAGGCCATCCTTTGTGCCCAACTCCCTCTGCCGGGCACCTGGCCTCGGTCACCTACAATCCGGAACGGAACAGGATTTCTTCCAGATGCAAGCTGCCACAAAGTGGAAGACTTGCTTCCCTTGGAGGGCCAAAGGCCTCCTAAAAACTGACATCAGGAACCAGGGCAGCTGACTTTACTTTCCTCTTGAATCAGGCCATCCTTTGTGCCCAACGCCCTCTGCCGGGGACACAGCTCCAGCCACCTACAATCCCGAACGGAACAAGATTTCTTCCAGATGCAAGCTGCCACAAGCTGGAAACCTGCCTTCACTAGGAGGGCCAAAGGCCTGCTACAAACTGACATCAGGCACCTGGGCAGCTGACTTTACTTACCCCTGGAGACAGGCCATCCTTTGTGCCCAACTCCCTCTGCCGGGCACCTGGGCTCGGCCACCTACAATCTTGAACGGAACAGGATTTCTTCCAGATGCAAGTTGCCTTGAACAGGAAGACTAGCTTCCCTTGGAGGGCCGAAGGCCTCCTACAAACTGACTTCAGGCAACTGGGCAGCTGACTTTACTTACCCCTGGAAACAGGCCATCCTTTGAGCACAACTCCCTCTGCCGGGCACCAGGCCTCGGCCACCTACAATCCCGAACGGAACAGGATTTCTTCCAGATGCAAGCTGCCACAAACTGGAAGACTTGCTTCCCTTGGAGGGCCAAAGGCCTCCTACAAACTGACATCAGGCACCTGGACAGCTGACTTTACTTACCCCTGGAAACAGGCCATCCTTTGTGCCCAACTCCCTCTGCCGGGCACCTGGCCTCGGCCACCTACGATCCCAAACAGAACAGGATTTCTTCCAGATGCAAGCTGCCACAAGATGGAAGCCTGGCTTCCCTTGGAGGGCCAAAGGCCTCCTACAAACTGACATCAGGCACCTGGGGAGATGATATTACTTACCCCTGGAAACAGGCCATCCTTTGTTCCCTACTCCCTTAGCCAGGCACCCGGCTCAGGCCACCTACGATCCCAAACGGAAAAGGATTTCTTCCAGATGCAAGCTGCCACAAGCTGGAAGCCTGTCTTCCGGTGGAGGGCCAAACGCCTCCTACAAACTGACATCAGGCACCTGGGCAGCTGACTTTACTTACCCCTGGAAACAGGCCATCCTTTGTGCCCAACTCCCTCTGGCAGGCACCTGGCCTCGGCCACCTACAATCCCGAACAAAACAGGATTTCTTCCAGATGCAAGCTGCCACGAGCTGGAAGCCTGGCTTGCCTTGGAGGGCCAAAGGCCTTCTACAAACTGACTTCAGGCACCTGGGCAGCTGACTTTACTTACCCCTGGAAACAGGCCATCCTTTGTGCCCAACTCCCTCTGCCGGGCACCAGGCCTCGGCCACCTACGATCCCAAACGGAAAAGGATTTCTTCCAGATTCAAGCTGCCACAAGCTGGAACCCTGGCTTGCCTTGGAGGGCGAAAGGCCTTCTACAAACTGACTTCAGGCACCTGGGCAGCTGATTTTACTTACCCCTGGAAACAGGCCATCCTTTGTGCCCAACTCCCTCTGCCGGGCACCAGGCCTCGGCCACCTACAATCCCGAACGGAACAGCATTTCTTCCAGATGCAAGCTGCCACAGACTGGAAGACTTGCTTCCCTTGGAGGGCCAAAGGCCTCCTACAAACTGACATCAGGAACCTGGGCAGCTGACTTTACTTTCCTCTTGAAACAGGCCATCCTTTGTGCCCAACGCCCTCTGCCGGGCACACAGCTCCAGCCACCTACAATCCCGAACGGAACAGGATTTCTTCCAGATGCAAGCTGCCACAAGCTGGAAGACTTGCTTCCCTTGGAGGGCCAAAGGCCTCCTACAAACTGACATGAGGCACCTGGGCAGCTGATATTAACTTACCCCTGGAAACAGGCCATCATTTGATCCTAACTCCCTCTGCCGGGCACCTGGCCTCGGCCACCTACAATCCCGAACAGAACAGGATTTCTTCCAGATGCAAGCTGCCACAAACTGGAAGACTAGTTTACCGTGGAGGGCCATAGGCCTCCTAAAAACTCACACCGAACACCTGGGCAGCTGACTTTACTTACCCCTGGAAACAGGCCATTCTTTGTGCCCAACTCCTTCTGCCGGGCACCTGGCCTCGGCCACCTACAATCCCGAACGGAACAGGATTTCTTCCAGATGCAAGCTGCCACAAACTGGAAGACTAGCTTCCATTGGAGGGCCAAAGGCCTCCTACAAACTGAAACCAAACACCTGGGCAGCTGACTTTACTTACCCCTAGAAACAGGCCATTCTTTGTGCCCAACTCCCTCTGCCGGGCACCAGGCCTCAGCCCTCTACGATCCCAAAGAGAACAGGATTTCTTCAAGATGCCAGCTGCCACAAGCTGGAAGCCTGGCTTCCCTTGGAAGGCCAAAGGCCTCCTACAAACTGACATCAGGAACCTGGGCAGCTGACTTTACTTTCCTCTGGAAACAGGCCATCCTTTGTGCCCAACTCCCTCTGCCGGGCACCTGGCCTCGGCCACCTACGATCCCAAACAGAACAGGATTTCTTCCAGATGCAAGCTGCCACAAAGTGGAAGACTTGCTTCCCTTGGAGGGCCAAAGGCCTGCTACAAACTGACATCAGGCACCTGGGCAGCTGACTTTACTTACCCCTGGAAACAGGCCATCCTTTGTGCCCAACTCCCTCTGCCGGGCACCAGGCCTCGGCCACCTACAATCCCGAACGGAACAGCATTTCTTCCAGATGCAAGCTGCCACAAACTGGAAGACTTGCTTCCCATGGAGGGCCAAAGGCCTCCTACAAACTGACATCAGGAACCTGGGCAGCTGACTTTACTTTCCTCTTTAAACAGGCCATCCTTTGTGCCCAACGCCCTCTGCCGGGCACACAGCTCCAGACACCTACAATCCCGAACGGAACAGGATTTCTTCCAGATGCAAGCTGCCACAAGCTGGAAGACTAGCTTCCCTTGGAGGGCCAAAGGCCTCCTATAGACTGACATCAGGAACCTGGGCAGCTGACTTTACTTTCCTCTGGAAACAGGCCATCTTTTGTGCCCAACTCCCTCTGCCGGGCACCTGGCCTCGGCCACCTTCAATCCCGAACGGAACAGCATTTCTTCCAGATGCAAGCTGCCACAAGCTGGAAACCTGGCTTGCCTTGGAGGGCCAAAGGCCTGCTACAAACTGACATCAGGCACCTGGGCAGCTGACTTTACTTACCCCTGGAAACAGGCCATCCTTTGTGCCCAACTCCCTCTGCCGGGCACCTGGCCTCGGCCACCTACAATCCCGAACGGAACAGGATTTCTTCCAGATGCAAGCTACCACAAAGTGGAAGTCTTGCTTCCCTTGGAGGGCCAAAGGCCTCCTAAAAACTGACATCAGGAACCTGGGCAGCTGACTTTACTTTCCTCTTGAAACAGGCCATCCTTTGTGCCCAACGCCCTCTGCCTGGGACACAGCTCCAGCCACCTACAAACCCGAACGGAAAAAGATTTCTTCCAGATGCAAGCTGCCACAAGCTGGAAACCTGGCTTCACTAGGAGGGCCAAAGGCCTGCTACAAACTGACATCAGGCACCTGGGCAGCTGACTTTACTTACCCCTGGAAACAGGCCATCCTTTGTGCCCAACTCCCTCTGCCGGGCACCTGGCCTCGGCCACCTACGATCCCAAACACAACAGGATTTCTTCCAGATGCAAGCTGCCACAAGCTGGAAGCCTGGCTTCCCTTGGAGGGCCAAAGGCCTCCTACAAACTGACATCAGGCACCTGGGGAGATGATATTACTTACCCCTGGAAACAGGCCATCCTTTGTGCCCAACTCCCTCTGCCGGGCACCTGGCCTCGGCCACCTACAATCCCGAACAAAACAGGATTTTTTCCAGATGCAAGCTGCCACAAACAGGAAGACTAGCTTCCCTTGGAGGGCCAAAGGCCTCCTACAAACTGACATCAGGCACCTGGGCAGCTGACTTTACGTACCCCTGGAAACAGGCCATCCTTTGTGCCCAACTCCCTCTGCCGTGCACCAGGCCTCGGCCTCCTACGATCCAAACGGAAGAGGGTTTCTTCCAGATGCAAGCTGCCACAAGCTGGAAGCCTGGCTTCCGTTGGAGGGCCAAAGGCCTTCTACAAACTGACATCAGGCACCTGGGCAGCTGACTTTACTTACCCCTGGAAACAGGCCATCATTTGTGCCCAACTCCCTCTGCCGGGCACCAGGCCTCGGCCACCAACGATCCCAAACGGAACAGGATTTCTTCCAGATGCAAGCTGCCACAAGCTGGAAGCCTGGCTTCCCTTGGAGGGCCAACGGCCTGCTACAAACTGACATCAGGCACCTGGTCAGCTGACTTTACTTACCCCTGGAAACAGGCCATCCTTTGTGCCCAACTCCCTCTGCCGGGCACCAGGCCTCGGCCACCTACAATCCCGAACGGAACAGCATTTCTTCCAGATGCAAGCTGCCACGAACTGGAAGACTTGCTTCCCTTGGAGGGCCAAAGGCCTCCTACAAACTGACATCAGGCACCTGGGCAGCTGACTTTACTTACCCCTGGAAACAGGCCATCCTTTGAGCACAACTCCCTCTGCCGGGCACCAGGCCTCGGCCACCTACAATCCTGAACGGAACAGGATTTCTTCCAGATGCAAGCTGCCACAAGCTGGAAGACTAGCTTCCCTTGGAGGGCCTAAGGCCTCCTACAAACTGACATCAGGCACCTGGGCAGCTGACTTTACTTACCCCTGGAAACAGGCCATCCTTTGTTCCCAACTCCCTATGCCGGGCACCTGGCCTCGGTCACCTACAATCCCGAACGGAACAGGATTTCTTCCAGATGTAAGCTGCCACAAAGTGGAACACTTGCTTCCCTTGGAAGGCCAAAGGCCTCCTAAAAACTGACATCAGGAACCAGGGCGGCTGACTTTACTTACCCCTGGAAACAGGCCATCCTTTGTGCCCAACTCCCTCTGCCGGGCACCAGGCCTCGGCCACCTACAATCCCGAACGGAACAGGATTTCTTCCAGATGCAAGCTGCCACAAACTGGAAGACTAGCTTCCCTATGAGGGCCAAAGGCCTCCTACAAACTGACATCAGGCACCTGGGCAGCTGACTTTACTTACCCCTGGAAACAGGCCATTTTTTGTGCCCAACTCCCTCTGCCGGGCACCTGGCCTCGGTCACCTACAATCCCGAACAAAACAGGATTTCTTCCAGATGCAAGCTGCCACAAAGTGGAAGACTTGCTTCCCTTGGAGGGCCAAAGGCCTCCTAAAAACTGCCATCAGGAACCAGGGCAGCTGACTTTACTTTCCTCTTGAATCAGGCCATCCTTTGTGCCCAACGCCCTCTGCCGGGGACACAGCTCCAGCCACCTACAATCCCGAACGGAACAAGATTTCTTCCAGATGCAAGCTGCCACAAGCTGGAAACCTGCCTTCACTAGGAGGGCCAAAGGCCTGCTACAAACTGACATCAGGCACCTGGGCAGCTGACTTTACTTACCCCTGGAGACAGGCCATCCTTTGTGCCCAACTCCCTCTGCCGGGCACCTGGGCTCGGCCACCTACAATCTTGAACGGAACAGGATTTCTTCCAGATGCAAGTTGCCTTGAACAGGAAGACTAGCTTCCCTTGGAGGGCCGAAGGCCTCCTACAAACTGACATCAGGCAACTGGGCAGCTGACTTTACTTACCCCTGGAAACAGGCCATCCTTTGAGCACAACTCCCTCTGCCGGGCACCAGGCCTCGGCCACCTACAATCCCGAACGGAACAGGATTTCTTCCAGATGCAAGCTGCCACAAACTGGAAGACTTGCTTCCCTTGGAGGGCCAAAGGCCTCCTACAAACTGACATCAGGCACCTGGACAGCTGACTTTACTTACCCCTGGAAACAGGCCATCCTTTGTGCCCAACTCCCTCTGCCGGGCACCTGGCCTCGGCCACCTACGATCCCAAACAGAACAGGATTTCTTCCAGATGCAAGCTGCCACAAGATGGAAGCCTGGCTTCCCTTGGAGGGCCAAAGGCCTCCTACAAACTGACATCAGGCACCTGGGGAGATGATATTACTTACCCCTGGAAACAGGCCATCCTTTGTTCCCTACTCCCTTAGCCAGGCACCCGGCTCAGGCCACCTACGATCCCAAACGGAAAAGGATTTCTTCCAGATGCAAGCTGCCACAAGCTGGAAGCCTGTCTTCCGGTGGAGGGCCAAACGCCTCCTACAAACTGACATCAGGCACCTGGGCAGCTGACTTTACTTACCCCTGGAAACAGGCCATCCTTTGTGCCCAACTCCCTCTGGCAGGCACCTGGCCTCGGCCACCTACAATCCCGAACAAAACAGGATTTCTTCCAGATGCAAGCTGCCACGAGCTGGAAGCCTGGCTTCCCTTGGAGGGCCAAAGGCCTTCTACAAACTGACTTCAGGCACCTGGGCAGCTGACTTTACTTACCCCTGGAAACAGGCCATCCTTTGTGCCCAACTCCCTCTGCCGGGCACCAGGCCTCGGCCACCTACGATCCCAAACGGAAAAGGATTTCTTCCAGATTCAAGCTGCCACAAGCTGGAACCCTGGCTTGCCTTGGAGGGCGAAAGGCCTTCTACAAACTGACTTTAGGCACCTGGGCAGCTGATTTTACTTACCCCTGGAAACAGGCCATCCTTTGTGCCCAACTCCCTATGCCGGGCACCAGGCCTCGGCCACCTACAATCCCGAACGGAACAGCATTTCTTCCAGATGCAAGCTGCCACAGACTGGAAGACTTGCTTCCCTTGGAGGGCCAAAGGCCTCCTACAAACTGACATCAGGAACCTGGGCAGCTGACTTTACTTTCCTCTTGAAACAGGCCATCCTTTGTGCCCAACGCCCTCTGCCGGGCACACAGCTCCAGCCACCTACAATCCCGAACGGAACAGGATTTCTTCCAGATGCAAGCTGCCACAAGCTGGAAGACTTGCTTCCCTTGGAGGGCCAAAGGCCTCCTACAAACTGACATGAGGCACCTGGGCAGCTGATATTACTTACCCCTGGAAACAGGCCATCATTTGATCCTAACTCCCTCTGCCGGGCACCTGGCCTCGGCCACCTACAATCCCGAACAGAACAGGATTTCTTCCAGATGCAAGCTGCCACAAACTGGAAGACTAGTTTACCGTGGAGGGCCATAGGCCTCCTAAAAACTCACACCGAACACCTGGGCAGCTGACTTTACTTACCCCTGGAAACAGGCCATTCTTTGTGCCCAACTCCTTCTGCCGGGCACCTGGCCTCGGCCACCTACAATCCCGAACGGAACAGGATTTCTTCCAGATGCAAGCTGCCACAAACTGGAAGACTAGCTTCCATTGGAGGGCCAAAGGCCTCCTACAAACTGAAACCAAACACCTGGGCAGCTGACTTTACTTACCCCTAGAAACAGGCCATTCTTTGTGCCCAACTCCCTCTGCCGGGCACCAGGCCTCAGCCCTCTACGATCCCAAAGAGAACAGGATTTCTTCAAGATGCCAGCTGCCACAAGCTGGAAGCCTGGCTTCCCTTGGAGGGCCAAAGGCCTCCTACAAACTGACATCAGGAACCTGGGCAGCTGACTTTACTTTCCTCTGGAAACAGGCCATCATTTGTGCCCAACTCCCTCTGCCGGGCACCTGGCCTCGGCCACCTACGATCCCAAACAGAACAGGATTTCTTCCAGATGCAAGCTGCCACAAGCTGGAAGCCTGGCTTCCCTTGGAGGGCCAAAGGCCTGCTACAAACTGACATCAGGCACCTGGGCAGCTGACTTTACTTACCCCTGGAAACAGGCCATCCTTTGTGCCCAACTCCCTCTGCCGGGCACCAGGCCTCGGCCACCTACAATCTCGAACGGAACAGGATTTCTTCCAGATGCAAGCTGCCACAAACTGGAAGGCTTGCTTCCCTTGGAGGGCCAAAGGCCTCCTACAAACTGACATCAGGAACCTGGGCAGCTGACTTTACTTTCCTCTGGAAACAGGCCATCCTTTGTGCCCAACTCCCTCTGCCGGGCACCTTGCCTCGGCCACCTTCAATCCCGAACGGAACAGCATTTCTTCCAGATGCAAGCTGCCACAAGCTGGAAACCTGGCTTCCCTTGGAGGGCCAAAGGCCTGCTACAAACTGACATCAGGCACCTGGGCAGCTGACTTTACTTACCCCTGGAAACAGGCCATCCTTTGTTCCCAACTCCCTCTGCTGGGCACCCGGCTTCGGCCACCTAGAATCCCGAATGGAACAGGATTTCTTCCAGATGAAAGTTGCCTTGAATAGGAAGACTTGCTTCCCTTGGAGGGCCAAAGGCCTCCTACAAACTGACAGGAGGCACCTGGGCAGCTGATATTACTTACCCCTGGAAACAGGCCATCATTTTATCCTAACTCCCTCTGCCGGGCACCTGGCCTCGGCCACCTACAATCCCGAACAGAACAGGATTTCTTCCAGATGCAAGCTGCCACAAACTGGAAGACTAGTTTCCCGTGGAGGGCCATAGGCCTCCTAAAAACTCACACCGAACACCAGGGCAGCTGACATTACTTACCCCTGGAAACAGGCCATCCTTTGTGCCCAACTCCTTCTGCCGGGCACCTGGCCTCGGCCACCTACAATCCCGAACGGAACAGGATTTCTTCCAGATGCAAGCTGCCACAAACTGGAAGACTAGCTTCCATTGGAGGGCCAAAGGCCTCCTACAAACTGAAACCAAACACCTGGGCAGCTGACTTTACTTACCCCTAGAAACAGGCCATTCTTTGTGCCCAACTCCCTCTGCCGGGCACCAGGCTTCAGCCATCTACGATCCCAAACAGAACAGGATTTCTTCCAGATGCAAGCTGCCACAAGCTGGAAGCCTGGCTTCCCTTGGAGGGCCAAAGGCCTCCTACAAACTGACATCAGGAACCTGGGCAGCTGACTTTACTTTCCTCTGGAAACAGGCCATCCTTTGTTCCCAATTCCCTCTGCCGGGCACCCGGCTTCGGCCACCTACAATCTTGAACGGAACAGGATTTCTTCCAGATGCAAGTTGCCTTGAACAGGAAGACTAGCTTCCCTTGGAGGGCCAAAGGCCTCCTACAAACTGACATCAGGCACCTGGGCAGCTGATATTACTTACCCCTGGAAACAGGCCATCCTTTGTTCCCAACTCCCTCTGCCGGGCACCTGGCCGCGTTCACCTACAATCCCGAACGGAACAGGATTTCTTCCAGATGCAAGCTGCCACAAACTGGAAGACTAGCTTCCCTTGGAGGGCCAAAGGCCTCCTACAAACTGACATCAGGCACCTGGGCAGCTGACTTTACTTACCCCTGGAAACAGGCCATCCTTTGTTCCCAACTCCCTCTGGCGGGCACCTGGCCTCGGTCACCTACAATCCCGAACAGAACAGGATTTCTTCCAGATGCAAGCTGCCACAAAGTGGAAGTCTTGCTTCCCTTGGAGGGCCAAAGGCCTCCTAAAAACTGACATCAGGAACCAGGGCAGCTGACTTTACTTTTCGTATTAAACAGGCCATCCTTTGTGCCCAACGCCCTCTGCCGGGGACACAGCTCCAGCCACCTACAATCCCGAACGGAACAAGATTTCTTCCAGATGCAAGCTGCCACAAGCTGGAAACCTGGCTTCACTAGGAGGGCCAAAGGCCTGCTACAAACTGACATCAGGCACCTGGGCAGCTGACTTTACTTACCCCTGGAAACAGGCCATCCTTTGTGCCCAACTCCCTCTGCCGGGCACCTGGCCTCGGCCACCTACAATCCAGAACAGAACTGGATTTCTTCCAGATGCAAGCTGCCGCAAGCTGGAAGCCTGGCTTCCGTTGGAGGGCCAAAGGCCTTCTACAAACTGACATCAGGCACCTGGGCAGCTGACTTTACTTACCCCTGGAAACAGGCCATCCTTTGTGCCCAACTCCCTCTGCCGGGCACCTGGCCTCGGCCACCTACAATCTTGAACGGAAGAGGATTTCTTCCAGATGCAAGTTGCCTTGAACAGGAAGACTAGCTTCCCTTGGAGGGCCAAAGGCCTCCTACAAACTGACACAAGGCACCTGGGCAGCTGACTTTACTTACCCCTGGAGACAGTCCATCATTTGTGCCCAACTCCCTCTGCAGGGCACCTAGCCTCGGCCACCAACGATCCCAAATGGAACAGCCTTTCTTCCAGATGCAAGCTGCCACAAGCTCAAAGCCTGGCTTCCCTAGGAGGGCCAAAGGCCTCCTACAAACTGACATCAGGCACCTGGGCAGCTGACTTTACTTACCCCTGGAAACAGGCCATCATTTGTGCCCAACTCCCTGAGCCAGGCACCCGGCTCCGGCCACCTACAATCCTGAACGGAACAGGATTTCCTCCAGATGCAAGCTGCCACAAGCAGGAAACCTGACTTCCCATGGAGGGGCGAAGGCCTCCTACAAACTGACATCAGGCACCTGGGCAGCTGACTTTACTTACCCCTGGAAACAGGCCATCCTTTGTGCCCAACTCCGTCTGCCGGGCACCAGGCCTCGGTCACCTACAATCCCGAACGGAAAAGCATTTCTTCCAGATGCAAGCTGCCACAAACTGGAAGATTTGCTTCCCATGGAGGGCCAAAGGCCTCCTACAAACTGACATCAGGAACCTGGGCAGCTGACTTTACTTTCCTCTTTAAACAGGCCATCCTTTGTGCCCAACGCCCTCTGCCGGGCACACAGCTTCAGACACCTACAATCCCGAACGGAACAGGATTTCTTCCAGATGCAAGCTGCCACAAGCTGGAAGACTAGCTTCCCTTGGAGGGCCAAAGGCCTCCTATAGACTGACATCAGGAACCTGGGCAGCTGACTTTACTTTCCTCTGGAAACAGGCCATCTTTTGTGCCCAACTCCCTCTGCCGGGCACCTTGCCTCGGCCACCTTCAATCCCGAACGGAACAGCATTTCTTCCAGATGCAAGCTGCCACAAACTGAAAGACTAGTTTCCCTTGGAGGGCCAAAGGCCTCCTACAAACTGACATCAGGAACCTGGGCAGCTGACTTTACTTTCCTCTTGAAACAGGCCATCCTTTGTGCCCAACTCTCTCTGCCGGGCACCTGGCCTCGGCCACCTACAATCCCGAACAGAACAGGATTTCTTCCAGATGCAAGCTGCCACAAAGTGGAAGTCTTGCTTCCCTTGGAGGGCCAAAGGCCTCCTAAAAACTGACATCAGGAACCTGGGCAGCTGACTTTACTTTCCTCTTGAAACAGGCCATCCTTTGTGCCCAACGCCCTCTGCCTGGGACACAGCTCCAGCCACCTACAAACCCGAACGGAAAAAGATTTCTTCCAGATGCAAGCTGCCACAAGCTGGAAACCTGGCTTCACTAGGAGGGCCAAAGGCCTGCTACAAACTGACATCAGGCACCTGGGCAGCTGACTTTACTTACCCCTGGAAACAGGCCATCCTTTGTGCCCAACTCCCTCTGCCGGGCACCTGGCCTCGGCCACCTACGATCCCAAACACAACAGGATTTCTTCCAGATGCAAGCTGCCACAAGCTGGAAGCCTGACTTCCCTTGGAGGGCCAAAGGCCTCCTACAAACTGACATCAGGCACCTGGGCAGCTGACTTTACTTACCCCTGGAAACAGGCCATCATTTGTGCCCAACTCCCTCTGCCGGGCACCTGGCCTCGGCCACCTACAATCCCGAACAAAACAGGATTTTTTCCAGATGCAAGCTGCCACAAACTGGAAGACTAGCTTCCCTTGGAGGGCCAAAGGCCTCCTACAAACTGACATCAGGCACCTGGGCAGCTGACTTTACTTACCCCTGGAAACAGGCCATCCTTTGTGCC
>NW_027095271.1:0-26746 GCF_029207755.1 Chamaea fasciata | reverse complement strand
CGACTGAGGGTGTTGGATAAAATGGATTGCCTGTTCCAAGGGGTAAGTAAAGTCAGCTGCCCAGGTGCCTGATGTCAGTTTGTAGAAGGCCTTTGGCCCTCCATGGGAAGCTAGTCTTCCAGTTTGTGGCAGCTTGCATCTGGAAGAAATCCTGTTCCGTTCGGGATTTGTAGGTGGCCGAGGCCAGGTGTCCGGCAGAGGGAGTTGGGCACAAAGGATGGCCTGTTTCCAGGGGTAAGTAAAGTCAGCTGCCCAGGTGCCTGATGTCAGTTTGTAGGAGGCCTTTGGCCCTCCAAGGGAAGCCAGTCTTCCAGTTTGTGGCATCATGCATCTGTATGAATGCTGTTCCGTTCGGGATTGTCCGTGGCCGAGGCCTGGTGCCCGGCAGAGGGAGTTGGGCACAAAGGATGGCTGTTTCCAGGGGTAAGTAAAGTCAGCTGCCCAGGTGCCTGATGTCAGTTTTTAGCAGGTGGCTATTGGTCCTCTATGGGAAGCCAGGCTTCAGCTTGTGGCAGCTTGCATCTGGAAGTAATCCTGTTCCGTTCGGATTGTAGGTGGCCGAGGCCTGGTGCCCGGCAGAGGGAGTTGGGCACAAAGGATGGCCTGTTTCCAGGGGTAAGTAATGTCAGCTGCCCAGGTGCCTGATGTCAGTTTGTAGGAGGCCTTTGGCCCTCCAAGAGAAGCCAGTCTTCCAGTTTGTGGCAGCTTGCATCTGGAAGAAATGCTGTTTCGTTCGGGATTGTAGGTGGCCGAGGCCTGGTGCCACGCAGAGAGGAGTTGGGCACAAAGGATGGCCTGTTTCCAGGGGTGAGTAAAGTCAGCTGCCCTGATGCCTGATGTCAGTTTGTAGGAGGCCTTTGGCCCTCCAAGCGAAGCCAGGCTTCCAGCTTGTTGCAGCTTGCATCTGGAAAAAATCCTGTTCCGTTTGGGATCGTAGCTGGCCGAGGCCTGGTGCCCGGCAGAGGGAGTTGGGCACAAAGGATGGCCTGTTTCCAGGGGTAAGTAAGTCAGCTGCCCAGGTGCCTGGTGTCAGTTTGTAGGAGGCCTTTGGCCCTCCAAGGGAAGCTAGTCTTCCAGTTTGTGGCAGCTTGCATCTGGAAGAAATCCTGTTCCGTTCAGGATTGTAGGTGGCCGACTCCAGGTGCCCGGCAGAGGGTGTTGGGCACAAAGGATGGCCTGTTTCCAGGGTGAGTAAAGTCAGCTGCCCAGGTACCTGATGTCAGTTTGCAGAAGGCCTTTGGCCCTCCATGGGAAGCCAGGCTTCCTGATTGTGGCAGCTTGCATCTGGAAATAATGCTGTTCCGTTCGGGATTTTGGCTGGCAGAGGCCTGATGCGCGGCAGAGGGATTTGAATAAAAAGATGGCCTGTTTCCAGGGGTAAGTAAAGCTCAGCTGCCCAGGTGCCTGATGTCAGTTTGTAGGAGGCCTTTGGCCCTCCAAGGGAAGCTAGTCTTCCAGTTTGTGGCAGCTTGCATCTGGAAGAAATGCTGTTCCGTTCGGGATTGTAGGTGGCCGAGGCCTGGTGCCCGGCAGAGGTAATTGGGCACAAAGGATGGCCTGTTTCCAGAGGAAAGTAAAGTCAGCTGCCCAGGTGCCTGATGTCAGTTTGTAGGAGGCCTTTGTCCCTCCAAGGGAAGCTAGTCTTCCAGTTTGTGGCAGCTTGCATCTGGAAGAAATCCTGTTCCGTTCAGGATTGTAGGTGGCCGACTCCAGGTGCCCGGCAGAGGGTGTTGGGCACAAAGGATGGCCTGTTTCCAGGGGTGAGTAAAGTCTAGCTGCCCAGGTGCCTGATGTCAGTTTGTAGGAGGCCTTTGGCGCTCCAAGGGAAGCTAGTCTTCCAGTTTCTGGCCGCTTGCATCTGAAGAAATCCTGTTCCGTTTGGGATTGCAGGTGACCGGAGCCAGGTGCCCGACTGCGGGAGTTGGATAAAAAGGATGGCCTGTTTCAAAGGGGTAAGTAAAGTCAGCTGCCCAGGAACCTGATGTCAGTTTGCAGAAGGCCTTTGGCCCTCCATGGGAAGCCAGGCTTCCTGATTGTGGCAGCTTGCATCTGGAAATAATGCTGTTCCGTTCAGGATTTTGGCTGGCAGAGGCCTGATGCGCGGCAGAGGGATTTGAATAAAAAGATGGCCTGTTTCCAGGGGTAAGTAAAGTCACCATCCAGGTGACTGATGTCAGTTTGTAGGAGGCCTTTGGCCCTCCAAGGGAAGCCTGTCTTCCAGTTTGAGGCAGCTTGCATCTGAAATAATCCTGTTCCGTTCGGGATTGTAGTTGGCCTCTGCCGGGTGCCCGGCAGAGGGAGTTGGGCACAAAGATGGCCTGTTTCCAGGGGTAAGTAAAGTCAGCTGCCCAGGTGCCTGATGTCAGTTTGTAGGAGGCCTTTGGCCCTCCAAGAGAAGCCAGTCTTCCAGTTTGTGGCAGCTTGCATCTGGAAGACATGCTGTTTCGTTCGGGATTGTAGGTGGCCGAGGCCTGGCGCCAGGCAGAGGGAGTTGGGCACAAAGGATGGCCTGTTTCCAGGGTTAAGTAAAGTCAGCTGCCCAGATGCCTGATGTCAGTTTGTAGGAGGCCTTTGGCCCTCCAAGGGAAGCCAGGCTTCCAGCTTGTTGCAGCTTGCATCTGGAAAAAATCCTGTTCCGTTTGGATCGTAGCTGGCCGAGGCCTGGTGCCCGGCAGAGGGAGTTGGGCACAAAGGATGGCCTGTTTCCAGGGGTAAGTAAAGTCAGCTGCCCAGGTGCCTGGTGTCAGTTTGTAGGAGGCCTTTGTCCCTCCAGAGGAAGCTAGTCTTCCAGTTTGTGGCAGCTTGCATCTGGAAGAAATCCTGTTCCGTTCAGGATTGTAGGTGGCCCGACTCCAGGTGCCCGGCAGAGGGTGTTGGGCACAAAGGATGGCCTGTTTCCAGGGGTGAGTAAAGTCAGCTGCCCAGGTGCCTGATGTCAGTTTGTAGCAGGCCTTTGGCGCTCCAAGGGAAGCTAGTCTTCCAGTTTCTGGCCGCTTGCATCTGGAAGAAATCCTGTTCCGTTTGGGATTGCAGGTGACCGGAGCCAGGTGCCCGACTGAGGGAGTTGGATAAAAAGGATGGCCTGTTTCAAGGGGTAAGTAAAGTCAGCTGCCCAGGTACCTGATGTCAGTTTGCAGAAGGCCTTTGGCCCTCCATGGGAAGCCAGGCTTCCTGATTGTGGCAGCTTGCATCTGGAAATAATGCTGTTCCGTTCGGGATTTTGGCTGGCAGAGGCCTGATGCGCGGCAGAGGGATTTGAATAAAAAGATGGCCTGTTTCCAGGGGTAAGTAAAGTCAGCTGCCCAGGTGCCTGATGTCAGTTTGTAGGAGGCCTTTGGCCCTCCAAGGGAAGCTAGTCTTCCAGTTTGTGGCAGCTTGCATCTGGAAGAAATGCTGTTCCGTTCGGGATTGTAGGTGGCCGAGGCCTGGTGCCCGGCAGAGGTAGTTGGGCACAAAGGATGGCCTGTTTCCAGAGGAAAGTAAAGTCAGCTGCCCAGGTGCCTGATGTCAGTTTGTAGGAGGCCTTCGGCCCTCCAAGGGAAGCTAGTCTTCCAGTTTGTGGCAGCTTGCATCTGGAAGAATTCTTGTTCCGTTCGGGATTGTAGGTGGCCGGCGCATGGTGCCCGACTGAGGGAGTAGGATAAAAAGGATGGCCTGTTTCCAGGGGTAAGTAAAGTCAGCTGCCCAGGTGCCTGATGTCAGTTTTTTCCAGGTGGCTTTTGGTTCTCCATGGGAAGCCAGGTTTCCAGCTTGTGGCAGCTTGCATCTGGAAGTAATCCTGTTCCATTCAGGATTGTAGGTGGCCGAGGCCTGGTGCCCGGCAGAGGGAGTTGGGCAAAAAGAATGGCCTGTTTCCAGGGGTAAGTAAAGTCAGCGGCCCAGGTGCCTGATGACAGTTTGTAGGAGGCCTTTGGCCCTCCAAGGGAATCTCGTCTTCAGTTTGTGGCAGCTTGCATCTGGAAGAAATCCTGTTCTGTTCGGGATTGTAGGTGGCCGAGGCCAGGTGCCCAACTGATGGAGTGTGGCGCAAAGGATGGCCTGTTTCCAGGGTTAACTAAAGTCAGCTGCCGAGGTGCCTGATGTCAGTTTGCAGGAGGCCTTTGGCCCTCCAAGGGAAGCCAGGCTTACAGCCTCTGGCAGCTTGCATCTGGAAGAAATCCTGTTCCGTTCAGGATTGTAGGTGGCCGAGGCGTGGTGCCCGACAGAGGGAGTTGGGCACAAAGGATGGCCTCTTTCCAGGGGTAAGTAAAGTCAGCTACCCAGGTGCCTGATGTCAGTTTGTAGGAGGCGTTTGGCCCTCCATGGGAAGCCAGGCTTCCTGCTTATGGCAGCTTGCATCTGGAAGAAATCATGTTCCGTTCGGGATTGTAGGTGTCCGGAGACGGGTGCCCGCCTGTGGGAGTTGGATAAAAATGATGGTCTCTTTCCAGGGGTAAGTAATATCAGCTGCCCAGGTGCCTGATGTCAGTTTGTAGGAGTCCTTTGGCCCTCCATGGGAAGCTAGTCTTCCAGTTTCCGGCAGCTTGCATCTGGAAGAAATCCTGTTCCGTTCGGGATTGTAGGTGGCCGAGGCCAGGTGTCCGGCAGAGGGAGTTGGGCACAAAGGATGGCCTGTTTCCAGGGGTAAGTAAAGTCACCATCCAGGTACCTGATGTCAGTTTGTAGGAGGACTTTGGCCCTCCAAGGGAAGCCAGTCTTCCAGTTTGTGGCAGCTTGCATCTGGAATAATCCTGTTCCGTTCGGGATTGTAGGTGGCCACAGCCGTGTGCCTGGCAGAGGGAGTTGGGCACAAAGGATGGCCTGTTTCCAGGGGTAAGTAAAGTCACCTACCAAGGTGCCTGATGTCAGTTTGCAGAAGGCCTTTGGCTCTCCATGGGAAGACAGGCTTCCTGATTATGGCAGCTTGCCTCTGGAAATAATGCTGTTCCGTTCGGGATTTTGGGTGGCCGAGGCCTGGTGCGCGGCAGAGGGAGTTGGATAAAAAGGATGGCCTGTTTCCAGGGGTAACTAAAGTCAGCTGCCCAGGTGCCTGATGTCAGTTTGTAAGAGGCCTTTGGCCCTCCAAGGGAAGCCAGTCTTCCAGTTTGTGGCAGCTTGCATCTGGAATAATCCTGTCCCGTTCGGGATTGTAGGTGGCCACAGCCGGGTGCCCGGCAGAGGGAGTTGGGCACAAAGGATGGCCTGTTTCCAGGGGTAAGTAAAGTCACCTACCCAGGTGCCTGATGTCAGTTTGTAGGAGGCCTTTGGCCCTCCAAGGGAAGCCAGTCTTCCTGTTTGTGGCAGCTTGCATCTGGAAGAAATCCTGTCGTGTTCGGGATTGTAGGTGTCCGAGGCCAGGTGCCCGGCAGAAGGAGTTGGGCACAAAGGATGGCCTGTTTCCAGGGGTGAGTAAAGTCAGCAGACCAGGTGCCTAATGTCAGTTTGTAGCAGGCCTTTAGCCCTTCAAGGACAGCTAGTCTTCCTGTTCAAGGCAGAATGCATCTGAAAGAAATCCTGTTCCGTTCAACATTGAAGGGGGCCGAGGCCTGGTGCCCGGCAGAGGGAGTTGGGCACAAAGAATGGCCGGTTACCCGGGGTAAGTAAAGTCAGCTGGCCAGGTTCCTGATGTCAGTTTTTAGAAGGCCTTTGGCGCTCCAAGGGAAGCTAGTCTTCCAGTTTCTGGCCGCTTGCATCTGGAAGAAATCCTGTTCCGTTTGGGATTGCAGGTGACCGAAGCCAGGTGCCCGACTGAGGGTGTTGGATAAAATGGATTGCCTGTTCCAAGGGGTAAGTAAAGTCAGCTGCCCAGGTGCCTGATGTCAGTTTGTAGAAGGCCTTTGGCCCTCCATGGGAAGCTAGTCTTCCAGTTTGTGGCAGCTTGCATCTGGAAGAAATCCTGTTCCGTTCGGGATTGTAGGTGGCCGAGGCCAGGTGTCCGGCAGAGGGAGTTGGGCACAAAGGATGGCCTGTTTCCAGGGGTAAGTAAAGTCAGCTGCCCAGGTGCCTGATGTCAGTTTGTAGGAGGCCTTTGGCCCTCCAAGGGAAGCCAGTCTTCCAGTTTGTGGCATCATGCATCTGTATGAAATGCTGTTCCGTTCGGGATTGTCCGTGGCCGAGGCCTGGTGCCCGGCAGAGGGAGTTGGGCACAAAGGATGGCCTGTTTCCAGGGGTAAGTAAAGTCAGCTGCCCAGGTGCCTGATGTCAGTTTTTAGCAGGTGGCTATTGGTCCTCTATGGGAAGCCAGGCTTCCAGCTTGTGGCAGCTTGCATCTGGAAGTAATCCTGTTCCGTTCGGGATTGTAGGTGGCCGAGGCCTGGTGCCCGGCAGAGGGAGTTGGGCACAAAGGATGGCCTGTTTCCAGGGGTAAGTAAAGTCAGCTGCCCAGGTGCCTGATGTCAGTTTGTAGGAGGCCTTTGGCCCTCCAAGAGAAGCCAGTCTTCCAGTTTGTGGCAGCTTGCATCTGGAAGAAATGCTGTTTCGTTCGGGATTGTAGGTGGCCGAGGCCTGGTGCCACGCAGAGGGAGTTGGGCACAAAGGATGGCCTGTTTCCAGGGGTGAGTAAAGTCAGCTGCCCTGATGCCTGATGTCAGTTTGTAGGAGGCCTTTGGCCCTCCAAGGGAAGCCAGGCTTCCAGCTTGTTGCAGCTTGCATCTGGAAAAAATCCTGTTCCGTTTGGGATCGTAGCTGGCCGAGGCCTGGTGCCCGGCAGAGGGAGTTGGGCACAAAGGATGGCCTGTTTCCAGGGGTAAGTAAAGTCAGCTGCCCAGGTGCCTGGTGTCAGTTTGTAGGAGGCCTTTGTCCCTCCAAGGGAAGCTAGTCTTCCAGTTTGTGGCAGCTTGCATCTGGAAGAAATCCTGTTCCGTTCAGGATTGTAGGTGGCCGACTCCAGGTGCCCGGCAGAGGGTGTTGGGCACAAAGGATGGCCTGTTTCCAGGGGTGAGTAAAGTCAGCTGCCCAGGTACCTGATGTCAGTTTGCAGAAGGCCTTTGGCCCTCCATGGGAAGCCAGGCTTCCTGATTGTGGCAGCTTGCATCTGGAAATAATGCTGTTCCGTTCGGGATTTTGGCTGGCAGAGGCCTGATGCGCGGCAGAGGGATTTGAATAAAAAGATGGCCTGTTTCCAGGGGTAAGTAAAGTCAGCTGCCCAGGTGCCTGATGTCAGTTTGTAGGAGGCCTTTGGCCCTCCAAGGGAAGCTAGTCTTCCAGTTTGTGGCAGCTTGCATCTGGAAGAAATGCTGTTCCGTTCGGGATTGTAGGTGGCCGAGGCCTGGTGCCCGGCAGAGGTAGTTGGGCACAAAGGATGGCCTGTTTCCAGAGGAAAGTAAAGTCAGCTGCCCAGGTGCCTGATGTCAGTTTGTAGGAGGCCTTCGGCCCTCCAAGGGAAGCTAGTCTTCCAGTTTGTGGCAGCTTGCATCTGGAAGAAATCTTGTTCCGTTCGGGATTGTAGGTGGCCGGCGCATGGTGCCCGACTGAGGGAGTAGGATAAAAAGGATGGCCTGTTTCCAGGGGTAAGTAAAGTCAGCTGCCCAGGTGCCTGATGTCAGTTTTTTCCAGGTGGCTTTTGGTTCTCCATGGGAAGCCAGGGTTCCAGCTTGTGGCAGCTTGCATCTGGAAGTAATCCTGTTCCATTCAGGATTGTAGGTGTCCGAGGCCTGGTGCCCGGCAGAGGGAGTTGGGCAAAAAGAATGGCCTGTTTCCAGGGGTAAGTAAAGTCAGCTGCCCAGGTGCCTGATGACAGTTTGTAGGAGGCCTTTGGCCCTCCAAGGGAATCTCGTCTTCAGTTTTTGGCAGTTTGCATCTGGAAGAAATCCTGTTCTGTTCGGGATTGTAGGTGGCCGAGGCCAGGTGCCCAACTGATGGAGTGTGGCGCAAAGGATGGCCTGTTTCCAGGGTTAACTAAAGTCAGCTGCCGAGGTGCCTGATGTCAGTTTGCAGGAGGCCTTTGGCCCTCCAAGGGAAGCCAGGCTTACAGCCTCTGGCAGCTTGCATCTGGAAGAAATCCTGTTCCGTTCAGGATTGTAGGTGGCCGAGGCGTGGTGCCCGACAGAGGGAGTTGGGCACAAAGGATGGCCTCTTTCCAGGGGTAAGTAAAGTCAGCTACCCAGGTGCCTGATGTCAGTTTGTAGGAGGCTTTTGGCCCTCCATGGGAAGCCAGGCTTCCTGCTTATGGCACCTTGCATCTGGAAGAAATCATGTTCCGTTCGGGATTGTAGGTGTCCGGAGACGGGTGCCCGCCTGTGGGAGTTGGATAAAAATGATGGTCTCTTTCCAGGGGTAAGTATTATCAGCTGCCCAGGTGCCTGATGTCAGTTTGTAGGAGTCCTTTGGCCCTCCATGGGAAGCTAGTCTTCCAGTTTCCGGCAGCTTGCATCTGGAAGAAATCCTGTTCCGTTCGGGATTGTAGGTGGCCGAGGCCAGGTGTCCGGCAGAGGGAGTTGGGCACAAAGGATGGCCTGTTTCCAGGGGTAAGTAAAGTCAGCTGCCCAGGTGCCTGATGTCAGTTTGTAGGAGGCCTTTGGCCCTCCAAGGGAAGCCAGTCTTCCAGTTTGTGGCATCATGCATCTGTATGAAATGCTGTTCCGTTCGGGATTGTCGGTGGCCGAGGCCTGGTGCCCGGCAGAGGGAGTTGGGCACAAAGGATGGCCTGTTTCCAGGGGTAAGTAAAGTCAGCTGCCCAGGTGCCTGATGTCAGTTTTTAGCAGGTGGCTATTGGTCCTCTATGGGAAGCCAGGCTTCCAGCTTGTGGCAGCTTGCATCTGGAAGTAATCCTGTTCCGTTCGGGATTGTAGGTGGCCGAGGCCTGGTGCCCGGCAGAGGGAGTTGGGCACAAAGGATGGCCTGTTTCCAGGGGTAAGTAAAGTCAGCTGCCCAGGTGCCTGATGTCAGTTTGTAGGAGGCCTTTGGCCCTCCAAGAGAAGCCAGTCTTCCAGTTTGTGGCAGCTTGCATCTGGAAGAAATGCTGTTTCGTTCGGGATTGTAGGTGGCCGAGGCCTGGTGCCACGCAGAGGGAGTTGGGCACAAAGGATGGCCTGTTTCCAGGGGTGAGTAAAGTCAGCTGCCCTGATGCCTGATGTCAGTTTGTAGGAGGCCTTTGGCCCTCCAAGGGAAGCCAGGCTTCCAGCTTGTTGCAGCTTGCATCTGGAAAAAATCCTGTTCCGTTTGGGATCGTAGCTGGCCGAGGCCTGGTGCCCGGCAGAGGGAGTTGGGCACAAAGGATGGCCTGTTTCCAGGGGTAAGTAAAGTCAGCTGCCCAGGTGCCTGGTGTCAGTTTGTAGGAGGCCTTTGTCCCTCCAAGGGAAGCTAGTCTTCCAGTTTGTGGCAGCTTGCATCTGGAAGAAATCCTGTTCCGTTCAGGATTGTAGGTGGCCGACTCCAGGTGCCCGGCAGAGGGTGTTGGGCACAAAGGATGGCCTGTTTCCAGGGGTGAGTAAAGTCAGCTGCCCAGGTACCTGATGTCAGTTTGCAGAAGGCCTTTGGCCCTCCATGGGAAGCCAGGCTTCCTGATTGTGGCAGCTTGCATCTGGAAATAATGCTGTTCCGTTCGGGATTTTGGCTGGCAGAGGCCTGATGCGCGGCAGAGGGATTTGAATAAAAAGATGGCCTGTTTCCAGGGGTAAGTAAAGTCAGCTGCCCAGGTGCCTGATGTCAGTTTGTAGGAGGCCTTTGGCCCTCCAAGGGAAGCTAGTCTTCCAGTTTGTGGCAGCTTGCATCTGGAAGAAATGCTGTTCCGTTCGGGATTGTAGGTGGCCGAGGCCTGGTGCCCGGCAGAGGTAGTTGGGCACAAAGGATGGCCTGTTTCCAGAGGAAAGTAAAGTCAGCTGCCCAGGTGCCTGATGTCAGTTTGTAGGAGGCCTTCGGCCCTCCAAGGGAAGCTAGTCTTCCAGTTTGTGGCAGCTTGCATCTGGAAGAAATCTTGTTCCGTTCGGGATTGTAGGTGGCCGGCGCATGGTGCCCGACTGAGGGAGTAGGATAAAAAGGATGGCCTGTTTCCAGGGGTAAGTAAAGTCAGCTGCCCAGGTGCCTGATGTCAGTTTTTTCCAGGTGGCTTTTGGTTCTCCATGGGAAGCCAGGGTTCCAGCTTGTGGCAGCTTGCATCTGGAAGTAGTCCTGTTCCATTCAGGATTGTAGGTGGCCGAGGCCTGGTGCCCGGCAGAGGGAGTTGGGCAAAAAGAATGGCCTGTTTCCAGGGGTAAGTAAAGTCAGCTGCCCAGGTGCCTGATGACAGTTTGTAGGAGGCCTTTGGCCCTCCAAGGGAATCTCGTCTTCAGTTTGTGGCAGCTTGCATCTGGAAGAAATCCTGTTCTGTTCGGGATTGTAGGTGGCCGAGGCCAGGTGCCCAACTGATGGAGTGTGGCGCAAAGGATGGCCTGTTTCCAGGGTTAACTAAAGTCAGCTGCCGAGGTGCCTGATGTCAGTTTGCAGGAGGCCTTTGGCCCTTTAAGGGAAGCCAGGCTTACAGCCTCTGGCAGCTTGCATCTGGAAGAAATCCTGTTCCGTTCAGGATTGTAGGTGGCCGAGGCGTGGTGCCCGACAGAGGGAGTTGGGCACAAAGGATGGCCTCTTTCCAGGGGTAAGTAAAGTCAGCTACCCAGGTGCCTGATGTCAGTTTGTAGGAGGCTTTTGGCCCTCCATGGGAAGCCAGGCTTCCTGCTTATGGCACCTTGCATCTGGAAGAAATCATGTTCCGTTCGGGATTGTAGGTGTCCGGAGACGGGTGCCCGCCTGTGGGAGTTGGATAAAAATGATGGTCTCTTTCCAGGGGTAAGTATTATCAGCTGCCCAGGTGCCTGATGTCAGTTTGTAGGAGTCCTTTGGCCCTCCATGGGAAGCTAGTCTTCCAGTTTCCGGCAGCTTGCATCTGGAAGAAATCCTGTTCCGTTCGGGATTGTAGGTGGCCGAGGCCAGGTGTCCGGCAGAGGGAGTTGGGCACAAAGGATGGCCTGTTTCCAGGGGTAAGTAAAGTCACCATCCAGGTACCTGATGTCAGTTTGTAGGAGGCCTTTGGCCCTCCAAGGGAAGCCAGTCTTCCAGTTTGTGGCAGCTTGCATCTGGAATAATCCTGTTCCGTTCGGGATTGTAGGTGGCCACAGCCGTGTGCCTGGCAGAGGGAGTTGGGCACAAAGGATGGCCTGTTTCCAGGGGTAAGTAAAGTCACCTACCAAGGTGCCTGATGTCAGTTTGCAGAAGGCCTTTGGCTCTCCATGGGAAGACAGGCTTCCTGATTATGGCAGCTTGCCTCTGGAAATAATGCTGTTCGGTTCGGGATTTTGGGTGGCCGAGGCCTGGTGCGCGGCAGAGGGAGTTGGATAAAAAGGATGGCCTGTTTCCAGGGGTAACTAAAGTCAGCTGCCCAGGTGCCTGATGTCAGTTTGTAAGAGGCCTTTGGCCCTCCAAGGGAAGCCAGTCTTCCAGTTTGTGGCAGCTTGCATCTGGAATAATCCTGTCCCGTTCGGGATTGTAGGTGGCCACAGCCGGGTGCCCGGCAGAGGGAGTTGGGCACAAAGGATGGCCTGTTTCCAGGGGTAAGTAAAGTCACCTACCCAGGTGCCTGATGTCAGTTTGTAGGAGGCCTTTGGCCCTCCAAGGGAAGCCAGTCTTCCTGTTTGTGGCAGCTTGCATCTGGAAGAAATCCTGTCGTGTTCGGGATTGTAGGTGTCCGAGGCCAGGGGCCCAGCAGAAGGAGTTGGGCACAAAGGATGGCCTGTTTCCAGGGGTGAGTAAAGTCAGCTGCCCTGATGCCTGATGTCAGTTTGTAGGAGGCCTTTGGCCCTCCAAGGGAAGCTAGTCTTCCAGTTTGTGGCAGCTTGCATCTGGAAGAAATCCTGTTCCGTTCAGGATTGTAGGTGGCCGACTCCAGGTGCCCGGCAGAGGGTGTTGGGCACAAAGGATGGCCTGTTTCCAGGGGTGAGTAAAGTCAGCTGCCCAGGTGCCTGATGTCAGTTTGTAGGAGGCCTTTGGCGCTCCAAGGGAAGCTAGTCTTCCAGTTTCTGGCCGCTTGCATCTGGAAGAAATCCTGTTCCGTTTGGGATTGCAGGTGACCGGAGCCAGGTGCCCGACTGAGGGAGTTGGATAAAAAGGATGGCCTGTTTCAAGGGGTAAGTAAAGTCAGCTGCCCAGGAACCTGATGTCAGTTTGCAGAAGGCCTTTGGCCCTCCATGGGAAGCCAGGCTTCCTGATTGTGGCAGCTTGCATCTGGAAATAATGCTGTTCCGTTCAGGATTTTGGCTGGCAGAGGCCTGATGCGCGGCAGAGGGATTTGAATAAAAAGATGGCCTGTTTCCAGGGGTAAGTAAAGTCACCATCCAGGTGACTGATGTCAGTTTGTAGGAGGCCTTTGGCCCTCCAAGGGAAGCCTGTCTTCCAGTTTGAGGCAGCTTGCATCTGAAATAATCCTGTTCCGTTCGGGATTGTAGTTGGCCTCAGCCGGGTGCCCGGCAGAGGGAGTTGGGCACAAAGGATGGCCTGTTTCCAGGGGTAAGTAAAGTCAGCTGCCCAGGTGCCTGATGTCAGTTTGTAGGAGGCCTTTGGCCCTCCAAGAGAAGCCAGTCTTCCAGTTTGTGGCAGCTTGCATCTGGAAGAAATGCTGTTTCGTTCGGGATTGTAGGTGGCCGAGGCCTGGCGCCAGGCAGAGGGAGTTGGGCACAAAGGATGGCCTGTTTCCAGGGGTGAGTAAAGTCAGCTGCCCAGATGCCTGATGTCAGTTTGTAGGAGGCCTTTGGCCCTCCAAGGGAAGCCAGGCTTCCAGTGTGTTGCAGCTTGCATCTGGAAAAAATCCTGTTCCGTTTGGGATCGTAGCTGGCCGAGGCCTGGTGCCCGGCAGAGGGAGTTGGGCACAAAGGATGGCCTGTTTCCAGGGGTAAGTAAAGTCAGCTGCCCAGGTGCCTGGTGTCAGTTTGTAGGAGGCCTTTGTCCCTCCAAGGGAAGCTAGTCTTCCAGTTTGTGGCAGCTTGCATCTGGAAGAAATCCTGTTCCGTTCAGGATTGTAGGTGGCCGACTACAGGTGCCCGGCAGAGGGTGTTGGGCACAAAGGATGGCCTGTTTCCAGGGGTGAGTAAAGTCAGCTGCCCAGGTGCCTGATGTCAGTTTGTAGCAGGCCTTTGGCGCTCCAAGGGAAGCTAGTCTTCCAGTTTCTGGCCGCTTGCATCTGGAAGAAATCCTGTTCCGTTTGGGATTGCAGGTGACCGGAGCCAGGTGCCCGACTGAGGGAGTTGGATAAAAAGGATGGCCTGTTTCAAGGGGTAAGTAAAGTCAGCTGCCCATGTACCTGATGTCAGTTTGCAGAAGGCCTTTGGCCCTCCATGGGAAGCCAGGCTTCCTGATTGTGGCAGCTTGCATCTGGAAATAATGCTGTTCCGTTCGGGATTTTGGCTGGCAGAGGCCTGATGCGCGGCAGAGGGATTTGAATAAAAAGATGGCCTGTTTCCAGGGGTAAGTAAAGTCAGCTGCCCAGGTACCTGATGTCAGTTTGTAGAAGGCCTTTGGCCCTCCAAGGGAAGCCAGTCTTCCAGTTTGTGGCAGCTTGCATCTGGAATAATCCTGTTCCGTTCGGGATTGTAGGTGGCCACATCCGGGTGCCCGGCAGAGGGAGTTGGGCACAAAGGATGGCCTGTTTCCAGGGGTAAGGAAAGTCACCTACCCAGGTGCCTGATGTCAGTTTGTAGGAGGCAGTTGGCCCTCGAAGGGAATTTAGTCTTCCATTTGGGGCAGCTTGCATCTGGTAGAAATCCTGTTCCGTTCGGGATTGTAGGTGGCCTGAGCCAGGTGCCCGACTGAGGGAGTTGGATAAAAAGGATGGCCTGTTTCAAGGGGTAAGTAAAGTCAGCTGCCCAGGTACCTGATGTCAGTTTGCAAAAGGCCTTTGGCCCTCCATGGGAAGCCAGGCTTCCTGATTGTGGCAGCTTGCATCAGGAAATAATGCTGTTCCGTTCGGGATTTAGGCTGGCCGAGGCCTGGTGCGCGGCAGAGGGATTTGAATAAAAAGGATGGCCTGTTTCCAGGGATAAGTAAAGTCAGCTGCCCAGGTGCCTGATGTCAGTTTGTAGGAGGCCTTTGGCCCTCCAAGGGACGCTAGTCTTCCAGTTTGTGGCAGCTTGCATCTGGAAGAAATCCTGTTCCGTTCGGGATTGTAGGTGGCCGAGGCCAGCTGCCCAACTGATGGAGTTGGGCACAAAGGATGGCCTGTTTCCAGGGTTAAGTAAAGTCAGCTGCCCAGGTGCCTGATGTCAGTTTGTAGGAGGCCTTTGGCCCTCCAAGGGAAGCCAGGCTTACAGCCTCTGGCAGCTTGCATCTGGAAGAAATCCTGTTCCGTTCAGGATTGTAGGTGGCCGAGGCCTGGTGCCCGACAGAGGGAGTTGGGCACAAAGGATGGCCTCTTTCCAGGGGTAAGTAAAGTCAGCTACCCAGGTTCCTGATATCAGTTTGTCGGAGGCGTTTGGCCCTCCATGGGAAGCCAGGCTTCCTGCTTATGGCACCTTGCATCTGGAAGAAATCATGTTCCGTTCGGGATTGTAGGTGGCCGGAGACGGGTGCCCGCCTGTGGGAGTTGGATAAAAATGACGGTCTCTTTCCAGGGGTAAGTAATATCAGCTGCCCAGGTGCCTGATGTCAGTTTGTAGGAGTCCTTTGGCCCTCCATGGGAAGCAAGTCTTCCAGTTTCTGGCAGCTTGCATCTTGAAGAAATCCTGTTCCGTTCGGGATTGTGGGTGGCCGAGGCCAGGTGTCCGGCAGAGGGAGTTGGGCACAAAGGATGGCCTGTTTCCAGGGGTAAGTAAAGTCAGCTGCCCAGGTTCCTGATGTCAGTATTGTAGAAGGCCTTTGGCTCTCCATGGGAAGCCCGGCTTCCTGATTGCTGCAGCTTGCATCTGGAAATAATGCTGTTCCGTTCGGGATTTTGGGTGGCCGAGGCCAGGTGCGCGGCAAAGGGAGTTGGATAAAAAGGATGGCCTGTTTCCAGGGGTAAGTAAAGTCAGCTGCCCAGGTGCCTGATGTCAGTTTGCAGATGGCCTTTGGCTCTCGATGAGAAGCCAAGCTTCCGTATTGTGGCAGCTTGCATCTGGAAAAAAAGCTGTTCCGTTCAGGATTGTAGGTGTCCGAGGCCAGGTGCCCGGCAGAGGGAGTTGGATAAAAAGGATGGCCAGTTTCCAGGGGTAAGTAAATTCAACTGCCCAGGTGCCTGATGTCAGTTTGTAGGAGGCCTTTGGCCCTCCAAATGCAGCCAGGCTTTTTACTTGTGGCAGCTTGCATCTGGAAGAAATCCTGTTTTGTTTGGGATCGTAGGTGTCCGAAGCCTGGTGCCCGGCAGAGGGAGTTCGGCACAAAGGATGGCCTGTTTCCAGGGGTAAGTAAAGTCAGCTGACCAGGTGCCTGATGTCAGTTTGTAGGAGGCCTTTGGCCCTCCAAGGGAAGCCAGTCTTCCAGTTTGTGGCATCTTGCATCTGGAAGAAATCCTGTTCCGTTCAAGATTGTAGGTAGCCGAGGCCTGGTGGCCGGCAGAGGAAGTTGGGAACAAAGGATGGCCTGTTTCCAGGGGTAAGTAAAGTCAGCTGCCCAGGTGCCTGATGTCAGTTTGTAGGAGGCCTTTAGCCCTCCAAGGAAAGCCAGTCTTCCTGTTTGTGGCAGCTTGCATCTGGAAGAAATCCTGTCGTGTTCGGGATTGTAGGTGACCGAGGCCAGGTGCCCGGCAGAGGGAGTTGGGCACAAAGGATGGCCTGTTTCCAGGGGTGTTAAAGTCAGCTGACCAGGTGCCTAATGTCAGTTTGTAGCAGGCCTTTAGCCCTCCAAGGAAAGCCAGTCTTCCTGTTCAAGGCAGCTTGCATCTGAAAGAAATCCTGTTCCGTTCATCATTGAAGTTGGCCGAGGCCTGGTGCCCGGCAGAGGGAGTTGGGCACAAAGAATGGCCTGCTCCCCGGGGTAAGTAAAGTCAGCTGCCCAGGTGCCTGATGTCAGTTTTTAGGGGGCCTTTGGCGCTCCAAGGGAAGGTAGTCTTCCAGTTTGTGGCAGCTTGCATCTGGAAGAAATCCTGTTCCGTTCGGGATTGTAGGTGGCCAAAGCCAGGTGTCCGGCAGAGGGAGTTGGGCACAAAGGATGGCCTTTTTCCAGGGGTAAGTAAAGTCAGCTGCCCAGGTGCCTGATGTCAGTTTGTAGAAGGCCTTTGGCCCTCCATTGGAAGCTAGTCTTCCAGTTTGTGGCAGCTTGCATCTGGAAGAAATCCTGTTCCGTTCGAGATTGTAGGTGGCCGAGGCCAGGTGTCCGGCAGAGGGAGTTGGGCACAAAGGATGGCCTGTTTCCAGGGGTAAGTAAAGTCACCTACCCAGGTGCCTGATGTCAGTTTGTAGGAGGCCTTTGGCCCTCCAAGGGAAGCCAGTCTTCCAGTTTGTGGCAGCTTCCATCTGGAATAATCCTGCTCCGTTCGGGATTGTAGGTGGCCACAGCCGTGTGCCTGGCAGAGGGAGTTGGGCACAAAGGATGGCCTGTTTCCAGGGGTAAGTAAAGTCACCTACCAAGGTGCCTGATGTCAGTTTGCAGAAGGCCTTTGGCTCTCCATGGGAAGCCAGGCTTCCTGATTATGGCAGATTGCCTCTGGAAATAATGCTGTTCCTTTCGGGATTTTGGGTGGCTGAGGCCTGGTGCGCGGCAGAGGGAGTTGGATAAAAAGGATGGCATGTTTCCAGGGGTAAGTAATATCAGCTGCCCAGGTGCCTGATGTCAGTTTGTAGGAGTCCGTTGGCCCTCCATGGGAAGCTAGTCTTCCAGTTTCTGGCAGCTTGCATGTGGAAGAAATCCTGTTCCGTTCGGGATTGTAGGTGGCCGAGGCCAGGTGTCCGGCAGAGGGAGTTGGGCACAAATGTTGGCCTGTTTCCAGGGGTAAGTAAAGTCAGCTGCCCAGGTGCCTGATGTCAGTATTGTAGAAGGCCTTTGGCTCTCCATGGGAAGCCCGGCTTCCTGATTGCTGCAGCTTGCATCTGGAAATAATGATGTTCCGTTCGGGATTTTGGGTGGCCGAGGCCAGGTGCGCGGCAAAGGGAATTGGATAAAAAGGATGGCCTGTTTCCAGGGGTAAGTAAAGTCAGCTGCCCAGGTGCCTGATGTCAGTTTGCAGAAGGCCTTTGGCTCTCGATGGGAAGTCAAGCTTCCGTATTGTGGCAGCTTGCATCTGGAAATAAAGCTGTTCCGTTCAGGATTGTAGGTGTCCGAGGCCAGGTGCCCGGCAGAGGGAGTTGGATAAAAAGGATGGCCTGTTTCCAGGGGTAAGTAAATTCAACTGCCCAGGTGCCTGATGTCAGTTTGTAGGAGGCCTTTGGCCCTCCAAATGCAGCCAGGCTTCCTGCTTGTGGCAGCTTGCATCTGGAAGAAATCCTGTTCCGTTTGAGATCGTAGGTGTCCGAAGCCTGGTGCCCGGCAGAGGGAGTTCGGCACAAAGGATGGCCTGTTTCCAGGGGTAAGTAAAGTCAGCTGCCCAGGTGCCTGATGTCAGTTTGTAGGAGGCCTTTGGCCCTCCAAGAGAAGCAAGTCTTCCAGTTTGTGGCAGCTTGCATCTGGAAGAAATCCTGTTCCGTTCAAGATTGTAGGTGGCCGAGGCCTGGTGCCCGGCAGAGGGAGTTGGGCACAAAGGATGGCCTGTTTCCAGGGGTAAGTAAAGTCGGCTGCACAGGTGCCTGATGTCAGTTTGTAGGAGGCCTTTGGCCATCCAAGGGAAGCCAGTCTTCCTGTTTGTGGCAGCTTGCATCTGGAAGAAATCCTGTCGTGTTCGGGATTGTAGGTGACCGAGGCCAGGTGCCCGGCAGAGGGAGTTGGGCACAAAGGATGGCCTGTTTCCAGGGGTGTTAAAGTCAGCTGACCAGGTGCCTAATGTCAGTTTGTAGCAGGCCTTTAGCCCTCCAAGGAAAGCCAGTCTTCCTTTTCAAGGCAGCTTGCATCTGAAAGAAATCCTGTTCCGTTCAACATTGAAGGTGGACGAGGCCTGGTGCCCGGCAGAGGGAGTTGGGCACAAAGGATGGCCTGTTTCCAGGGGTAAGTAAAGTCACCTACCAAGGTGCCTGATGTCAGTTTGCAGAAGGCCTTTGGCTCTCCATGGGAAGCCAGGCTTCCTGATTATGGCAGCTTGCCTCTGGAAATAATGCTGTTCCGTTCGGGATTTTGGGTGGCTGAGGCCTGGTGCGCGGCAGAGGGAGTTGGATAAAAAGGATGGCATGTTTCCAGGGGTAAGTAAAGTCAGCTGCCCAGGTGCCTGATGTCAGCTTGTAGGAGGCCTTTGGCCCTCCATGGGAAGCCAGTCTTCCAGTTTGTGGCAGCTTGCATCTGGAATAATCCTGTTCCGTTCCGGATTGTAGGTGGCCACAGCCGGGTGCCCGGCAGAGGGAGTTGGGCACAAAGGATGGCCTGTTTCCAGGGGTAAGTAAAGTCACCTACCCAGGTGCCTGATGTCAGTTTGTTGGAGGCCTTTGGCCCTCCAAGGGAAGTTAGTCTTCCAGTTTGTGGCAGCTTGCATCTGGAAGAAATCCTGTTCCGTTCGGGATTGTAGGTGGCCGGAGCCAGGTGCCCGACTGAGGGACTTGCATAAAAAGGATGGCCTATTTCAAGGGGTAAGTAAAGTCAGCTGCCCAGGTGCCTGATGTCAGTTTGCAGAAGGCCTTTGGCACCCCATGGGAAGCCAGGCTTCCTGATTGTGGCAGCTTGCATCTGGAAATAATGCTGTTCCGTTCGGGATTGTAGGTGGCCGAGGCCTGGTGCCCGACAGAGGGAGTTGGGCACAAAGGATGGCCTGTTTCCAGGGGTAAGTAAAGTCAGCTGCCCAGGTGCCTGATGTCAGTTTGTAGGAGGCCTTTGGCCCTCGAAGAGAAGCAAGTCTTCCAGTTTGTGGCATCTTGCATCTGGAAGAAATCCTTTTCCGTTCGGGATTGTAGGTGGCCGAGGCCAGGTGCCCGGCAAAGGGAGTTGGGCACAAAGGATGGCCTTTTTCCAACGGTAAGTAAAGTCAGCTGCCCAGGTGCCTGATGTCAGTTTATAGGAGGCCTTTGGCCCTCCATGTGAAGCATGGCTTCCTGCTTATGGCAGCTTGCATCTGGAAGAAATCCTGTTCCGTTCGGGATTGTAGGTGGCCGGAGCCGGATGCCCGACTGTGGGAGTTGGATAAAAAAGATGGCCTCTTTCCAGGGGTAAGTAATATCAGCTGCCCAGGTGATTGATGTCAGTTTGTAGGAGGCCTTTGGCCCTCCAAGGGAAGTTAGGCTTCCAGCTTGTGGCTGCTTGCATCTGGAAGAAATCCTGATCGGTTTGGGATCGTAGGTGGCTGAGGCCTGGTGTCGGGCAGAGGGAGTTGGGCACAAAGGATGGCCTGTTTCAAGGGGTAAGTAAAGTCAGCTGCCCAGGTGCCTGATATCAGTTTCTAGGAGGCCTTTGGCCCTCCAAGGGAAGCTAGTCTTCCAGTTTGTGGCAGCTTGCATCTGGAAGAAAGCTTTTTCCGTTCGGGATTGTAGGTGGCCGAGGCCAGGAGCCCGACTGATGGAGTTGGGCACAAAGGATGGCCTGTTTCCAGGGGTAAGTACAGTCAGCTGCCCAGGTGCCTGATGTCAGTTTGTAGGAGGCCTTTGGCCCTCCAAGGGAAGCCAGGCTTACAGCCTCTGGCAGCTTGCATCTGGAAGAAATCCTGTTCCGTTCAGGATTGTAGGTGTCCGAGGCCTGGTGCCCGACAGAGGGAGTTGGGCACAAAGGATGGCCTGTTTCCAGGGGTAAGTAAAGTCAGCTACCCAGGTGCCTGATGTCAGTTTCTGGAGCCGTTTGGCCCTCCATGGGAAGCCAGGCTTCCTGATTATGGCAGCTTGCATCTGGAAGAAATCCTGTTCCGTTCGGGATTGTAGGTGGCCGAGGCCAGGTGTCCGGCAGAGGGAGTTGGGCACAAAGGATGGCCTGTTTCCAGGGGTAAGTAAAGTCCCCTACCCAGGCGCCTGATGTCAGTTTGCAGAAGGCCTTTGGCTCTCCATGGGAAGCCAGGTTTCCTGATTGTGGCAGCTTGCATCTGGAAGAAATGCTGTTCCGTTCGGGATTGTAGGTGGCCACAGCCGTGTGCCTGCAGAGGGAGTTGGGCACAAAGGATGGCCTGTTTCCAGGGGTAAGTAAAGTCACCTACCAAGGTGCCTGATGTCAGTTTGCAGAAGGCCTTTGGCTCTCCATGGGAAGCCAGGCTTCCTGATTATGGCAGCTTGCCTCTGGAAAAAATGCTGTTCCGTTCGGGATTTTGGGTGGCCGAGGCCTGGTGGGCGGCAGAGGGAGTTGGATAAAAAGGATGGCCTGTTTCCAGGGGTAAGTAAAGTCAGCTGCCCAGGTACCTGATGTCAGTTTGCAGAAGGCCTTTGGCCCTCCATGGGAAGCCAAGCTTCCTGATTGTGGCAGCTTGCGTCTGGAAATAATGCTGTTCCGTTCGGGATTTTGGCTGGCCGAGGCATGGTGCGCGGCAGAGCGATTTGAATAAAAAGGATGGCCTATTTCCAGGGGTAAGTAAAGTCAGCTGCCCAGGTGCCTGATGTCAGTTTGTAGGAGGCCTTTGGCCCTCCAAGGGAAGCCAGTCTTCCAGTTTGTGGCAGCTTGCATCTGAAATAATCCTGTTCCGTTCGGGATTGTAGTTGGCCTCAGCCGGGTGCCCGGCAGAGGGAGTTGGGCACAAAGGATGGCCTGTTTCCAGGGGTAAGTAAAGTCAGCTGCCCAGGTGCCTGATGTCAGTTTGTAGGAGGCCTTTGGCCCTCCAAGGGAAGCTAGTCTTCCAGTTTGTGGCAGCTTGCATCTGGAAGAAATCCTGTTCCGTTCGGGATTGTAGGTGGCCGAGGCCTGGTGCCCGGCAGAGGGAGTTGGGCACAAAGGATGGCCTGTTTCCAGAGGAAAGTAAAGTCAGCTGCCCAGGTGCCTGATGTCAGTTTTTTCCAGGTGGCTTTTGGTTCTCCATGGGAAGCCAGTGTTCCAGCTTGGGGCAGCTTGCATCTGGAAGTAATCCTGTTCCATTCAGGATTGTAGGTGGCCGAGGCCTGGTGCCCGGCAGAGGTAGTTGGGCACAAAGAATGGCCTGTTTCCAGGGGTAAGTAAAGTCAGCTGCCCAGGTGCCTGATGTCAGTTTGTAGGAGGCCTTTGGCTCTCCATGGGAAGCCCGGCTTCCTGATTGCTGCAGCTTGCATCTGGAAATAATGCTGTTCCGTTCGGGATTTTGGGTGGCCGAGGCCAGGTGCGCGGCAAAGGGAGTTGGATAAAAAGGATGGCCTGTTTCCAGGGGTAAGTAAAGTCAGCTGCCCAGGTGCCTGATGTCAGTTTGCAGATGGCCTTTGGCTCTCGATGGGAAGCCAAGCTTCCGTATTGTGGCAGCTTGCATCTGGAAAAAAAGCTGTTCCGTTAAGGATTGTAGGTGTCCGAGGCCAGGTGCCCGGCAGAGGGAGTTGGATAAAAAGGATGGCCTGTTTCCAGGGGTAAGTAAATTCAACTGCCCAGGTGCCTGATGTCAGTTTGTAGGAGGCCTTTGGCCCTCCAAATGCAGCCAGGCTTCCTGCTTGTGGCAGCTTGCATCTGGAAGAAATCCTGTTCCGTTTGGGATCGTAGGTGTCCGAAGCCTGGTGCCCGGCAGAGGGAGTTCGGCACAAAGGATGGCCTGTTTCCAGGGGTTAGTAAAGTCAGCTGCCCAGGTGCCTGATGTCAGTTTGTAGGAGGCCTTTGGACCTTCAAGGGAAGCTAGTCTTCCAGTTTGTGGCAGCTTGCATCTGGAAGAAATCCTGTTCCGTTAAAGATTGTAGGTAGCCGACGCCTGGTGCCCGGCAGAGGGAGTTGGGCACAAAGGATGGCCTGTTTCCAGGGGTAAGTAAAGTCAGCTGCCCAGGTGCCTGATGTCAGTTTGTAGGAGGCCTTTAGCCCTCCAAGGAAAGCCAGTCTTCCTGTTTGTGGCAGCTTGCATCTGGAAGAAATCCTGTCGTGTTCGGGATTGTAGGTGACCGAGGCCAGGTGCCCGGCAGAGGGAGTTGGGCACAAAGGATGGCCTGTTTCCAGGGGTGTTAAAGTCAGCTGACCAGGTGCCTAATGTCAGTTTGTAGCAGGCCTTTAGCCCTCTAAGGAAAGCCAGTCTTCCTGTTCAAGGCAGCTTGCATCTGAAAGAAATCCTGTTCCGTTCATCATTGAAGGTGGCCGAGGCCTGGTGCCCGGCAGAGGGAGTTGGGCACAAAGAATGGCCTGCTCCCCGGGGTAAGTAAAGTCAGCTGCCCAGGTGCCTGATGTCAGTTTTTAGGGGGCCTTTGGCGCTCCAAGGGAAGGTAGTCTTCCAGTTTGTGGCAGCTTGCATCTGGAAGAAATCCTGTTCCGTTCGGGATTGTAGGTGGCCAAAGCCAGGTGTCCGGCAGAGGGAGTTGGGCACAAAGGATGGCCTTTTTCCAGGGGTAAGTAAAGTCAGCTGCCCAGGTGCCTGATGTCAGTTTGTAGAAGGCCTTTGGCCCTCCATTGGAAGCTAGTCTTCCAGTTTGTGGCAGCTTGCATCTGGAAGAAATCCTGTTCCGTTCGAGATTGTAGGTGGCCGAGGCCAGGTGTCCGGCAGAGGGAGTTGGGCACAAAGGATGGCCTGTTTCCAGGGGTAAGTAAAGTCACCTACCCAGGTGCCTGATGTCAGTTTGTAGGAGGCCTTTGGCCCTCCAAGGGAAGCCAGTCTTCCAGTTTGTGGCAGCTTCCATCTGGAATAATCCTGTTCCGTTCGGGATTGTAGGTGGCCACAGCCGTGTGCCTGGCAGAGGGAGTTGGGCACAAAGGATGGCCTGTTTCCAGGGGTAAGTAAAGTCACCTACCAAGGTGCCTGATGTCAGTTTGCAGAAGGCCTTTGGCTCTCCATGGGAAGCCAGGCTTCCTGATTATGGCAGCTTGCCTCTGGAAATAATGCTGTTCCGTTCGGGATTTTGGGTGGCTGAGGCCTGGTGCGCGGCAGAGGGAGTTGGATAAAAAGGATGTCATGTTTCCAGGGGTAAGTAAAGTCAGCTGCCCAGGTGCCTGATGTCAGCTTGTAGGAGGCCTTTGGCCCTCCAAGGGAAGCTAGTCTTCCAGTTTCTGGCAGCTTGCATGTGGAAGAAATCCTGTTCCGTTCGGGATTGTAGGTGGCCGAGGCCAGGTGTCCGGCAGAGGGAGTTGGGCACAAATGTTGGCATGTTTCCAGGGGTAAGTAAAGTCAGCTGCCCAGGTGCCTGATGTCAGTATTGTAGAAGGCCTTTGGCTCTCCATGGGAAGCCCGGCTTCCTGATTGCTGCAGCTTGCATCTGGAAATAATGATGTTCCGTTCGGGATTTTGGGTGGCCGAGGCCATGTGCGCGGCAAAGGAAGTTGGATAAAAAGGATGGCCTGTTTCCAGGGGTAAGTAAAGTCAGCTGCCCAGGTGCCTGATGTCAGTTTGCAGAAGGCCTTTGGCTCTCGATGGGAAGTCAAGCTTCCGTATTGTGGCAGCTTGCATCTGGAAATAAAGCTGTTCCGTTCAGGATTGTAGGTGTCCGAGGCCAGGTGCCCGGCAGAGGGAGTTGGATAAAAAGGATGGCCTGTTTCCAGGGGTAAGTAAATTCAACTGCCCAGGTGCCTGATGTCAGTTTGTAGGAGGCCTTTGGCCCTCCAAATGCAGCCAGGCTTCCTGCTTGTGGCAGCTTGCATCTGGAAGAAATCCTGTTCCGTTTGGGATCGTAGGTGTCCGAAGCCTGGTGCCCGGCAGAGGGAGTTCGGCACAAAGGATGGCCTGTTTCCAGGGGTAAGTAAAGTCAGCTGCCCAGGTGCCTGATGTCAGTTTGTAGGAGGCCTTTGGCCCTCCAAGAGAAGCAAGTCTTCCAGTTTGTGGCAGCTTGCATCTGGAAGAAATCCTGTTCCGTTCAAGATTGTAGGTGGCCGAGGCCTGGTGCGCGGCAGAGGGAGTTGGATAAAAAGGATGGCATGTTTCCAGGGGTAACTAAAGTCAGCTGCCCAGGTGCCTGATGTCAGCTTGTAGGAGGCCTTTGGCCCTCCAAGGGAAGCCAGTCTTCCAGTTTGTGGCAGCTTGCATCTGGAATAATCCTGTTCCGTTCCGGATTGTAGGTGGCCACAGCCGGGTGCCCGGCAGAGGGAGTTGGGCACAAAGGATGGCCTCTTTCCAGGGGTAAGTAAAGTCACCTACCCAGGTGCCTGATGTCAGTTTGTTGGAGGCCTTTGGCCCTCCAAGGGAAGTTAGGCTTCCAGTTTGTGGCAGCTTGCATCTGGAAGAAATCCTGTTCCGTTCGGGATTGTAGGTGGCCGGAGCCAGGTGCCCGACTGAGGGAGTTGCATAAAAAGGATGGCCTATTTCAAGGGGTAAGTAATGTCAGCTGCCCAGGTGCCTGATGTCAGTTTGCAGAAGGCCTTTGGCACCCCATGGGAAGCTAGTCTTCCTGATTGTGGCAGCTTGCATCTGGAAATAATGCTGTTCCGTTCGGGATTGTAGGTTGCCGAGGCCTGGTGCCCGACAGAGGGAGTTGGGCACAAAGGATGGCCTGTTTCCAGGGGTAAGTAAAGTCAGCTGCCCAGGTGCCTGATGTCAGTTTGTAGGAGGCCTTTGGCCCTCGAAGAGAAGCAAGTCTTCCAGTTTGTGGCATCTTGCATCTGGAAGAAATCCTTTTCCGTTCGGGATTGTAGGTGGCCAAAGCCGGGTGCCCGACAGAGGGAGTTGGGCACAAAGGATAGCCTTTTTCCTGGGGTAAGTAAAGTCAGCTGCCCAGGTGCCTGATGTCAGTTTTTTCCAGGTGGCTTTTGGTTCTCCATGGGAAGCCAGGGTTCCAGCTTGTGGCAGCCTGCATCTGGAAGTAATCCTGTTCCATTCGGGATTGTAGGTGGCCGAGGCCTGGTGCCCGGCAGTGGGAGTTGTGCACAAAGAATGGCCTCTTTCCAGGGGTAAGTAAAGTCAGCTGCCCAGGTGCCTGATGTCAGTTTGTAGGAGGCCTTTGGCCCTCCAAGGGAATCTCGTCTTCCAGTTTGTGGCAGCTTGCATTTGGAAGAAATCCTGTTCCGTTCGGGATTGTAGGTGGCCGAGGCCAGGAGCCCGACTGATGGAGTTGGGCACAAAGGATGGCCTGTTTCCAGGGGTAAGTAAAGTCAGCTGCCCAGGTGCCTGATGTCAGTTTGTAGGAGGCCTTTGGCCCTCCAAGGGAAGCCAGGCTTACAGCCTCTGGCAGCTTGCATCTGGAAGAAATCCTGTTCCGTTCAGGATTGTAGGTGGCCGAGGCCTGGTGCCCGACAGAGGGAGTTGGGCACAAAGGATGGCCTGTTTCCAGGGGTAAGTAAAGTCAGCTACCCAGGTGCCTGATGTCAGTTTCTGGAGGCGTTTGGCCCTCCATGGGAAGCTAGTCTTCCAGTTTCTGGCAGCTTGCATCTGGAAGAAATCCTGTTCCGTTCGGGATTGTAGGTGGCCGAGGCCAGGTGTCCGGCAGAGGGAGTTGGGCACAAAGGATGGCCTGTTTCCAGGGGTAAGTAAAGTCAGCTGCCCAGGTGCCTGATGTCAGTATTGTAGAAGGCCTTTGGCTCTCCATGGGAAGCCCGGCTTCCTGATTGCTGCAGCTGGCATCTGGAAATAATGCCGTTCCGTTTGGGATTTTGGGTGGCCGAGGCCAGGTGCGCGGCAAAGGGAGTTGGATAAAAAGGATGGCCTGTTTCCAGGGGTAAGTAAATTCAACTGCCCAGGTGCCTGATGTGAGTTTAGGAGGCCTTTGGCCCTCCAAATGCAGCCAGGCTTCCTGCTTGTGGCAGCTTGCATCTGGAAGAAATTCTGTTCCATTTGGGATCGTAGGTGTCCGAAGCCTGGTGCCCGTCAGAGGGAGTTCGGCACAAAGGATGGCCTGTTTCCAGGGGTAAGTAAAGTCAGCTGCCCAGGTGCCTGATGTCAGTTTGTAGGAGGCCTTTGGCCCTCCAAGGGAAGCAAGTCTTCCTGTTTGTGGCAGCTTGCATCTGGAAGAAATCCTCTTCCGTTCAAGATTGTAGGTGGCCGAGGCCTGGTGCCCGGCAGAGGGAGTTGGGCACAAAGGATGGCCTGTTTCCAGGGGTGTTAAAGTCAGCTGACCAGGTGCCTAATGTCAGTTTGTAGTAGGCCTTTAGCCCTCCAAGGAAAGCCAGTCTTCCTGTTCAAGGCAGCTTGCATCTGAAAGAAATCCTGTTCCGTTCAACTTTGAAGGTGGCCGAGGCCTGGTTCCCGGCAGAGGGAGTTGGGCACAAAGGATGGCCTGTTACCCGGGGTAAGTAAAGTCAGCTGCCCAGGTTCCTGATGTCAGTTTTTAGGAGGCCTTTGGCGCTCTAAGGGAAGCTAGTCTTCCAGTTTCTGGCCGCATGCATTTGGAAGAAATCCTGTTCCGTTTGGGATTGCAGGTGACCGAAGCCAGGTGCCCGACTGAGGGTGTTGGATAAAATGGATGGCCTGTTACAAATGGTAAGTAAAGTCAGCTGCCCAGGTGCCTGATGTCAGTTTGTAGGAGGCCTTTGGCCCTCCAAGGGAAGCTAGACTTCCAGTTTGTGGCAGCTTGCATCTGGAAGAAATCCTGTTCCGTTCGGGATTGTAGGTGGCCGAGGCCAGGTGCCCGGCAGAGGGAGTTGGATAAAAAGGATGGCCTGTTTCCAGGGGTAAGTAAATTCAACTGCCCAGGTGCCTGATGTCAGTTTGTAGGAGGCCTTTGGCCCTCCAAATGCAGCCAGGCTTCCTGCTTGTGGCAGCTTGCATCTGGAAGAAATCCTGTTCCGTTTGGGATCGTAGGTGTCCGAAGCCTGGTGCCCGGCAGAGGGAGTTCGG
>NW_027095270.1:0-26791 GCF_029207755.1 Chamaea fasciata | reverse complement strand
TGTGGCAGCTTGCATCTGGACGAAATGCTGTTCCGTTCGGGATTGTAGGTGGCCGAGGCCAGGTGCCCGGCAGAGGGAGTTGGGCACAAAGGATGGCCTGTTTCCAGGGGTAAGTAAAGTCAGCTGCCCAGGTGCCTGATGTCAGTTTGTAGGAGGCCTTTGGCCCTCCAAGGGAAGCTAGTCTTCCTGTTCAAGGCAGCTTGCATCTGGAAAAAATCCTGTTCCGTTCGGGATTGTAGGTGGCCGGAGCTAGGTGCCCAGCTGAGGGAGTTGGGCACAAAGGATGGCCTGTTTCCAGGGGTAAGTAAAGTCAGCTGCCCACGTGCCTGATGTCACTTTGTAGGAGGCCTTTGGCCCTCCAAGGGAAGCTAGTCTTCCAGCTTGTTGCAGCTTGCATCTGGAAGAAATCCTGTTCCGTTCAGGATTGTAGGCGGCCGAGGTCAGGTGCCTGGCAGAGGGAGTTGGGCACAAAGGATGTCCTGTTTCCAGGGGTAAGTAAAGTCAGCTGCTTAGGTGCCTGATGTCAGTTTGTAGGAGGCCTTTGGCCCTCCAAGGGAAGCTAGTCTTCCAGGTTGTGGCAGCTTGCATCTGGAAGAAATCCTGTTCCGTTCGGGATTGTAGGTGGCCGGAGCTGTGTGCCCGGCTGAGGGAGTCGGACACAAAGGATGGGCTGTTTCCAGGGGTAAGGAAAGTCAGCTGCCCAGGTGCCTGATGTCAGTTTGTAGGAGGCCTTCGGCCTTCCAAGGGAAGCTAGTCTTCCAGGTTGTGGCAGCTTGCATCTGGAAGAAATCCTGTTCCGTCTGGGATTGTAGGTGGCCGAGGCCTGGTGCCCGGCAGAGGGAGTTGGGCACAAATGATGGCCTGTTTCATGAGGAAAGTAAAGTCAGCTGCCCAGGTGCCTGATGTCAGTTTGTAGGAGGCCTTTGGTCCTCCATGGGAAGCCATGCTTCCAGCTTGTGGCAGCTTGCATCTGGAAGAAATCCTGTTCCGTTCGGGATTTTAGGTGGCCGAGGCCAGGTGCAAGGCAGAGGGAGTTGAACACAAAGGATGTCCTCTTTCCAGGGGTAAGTAAAGTCAGCTGCAAAGGTGCCTGATGTCAGTTTGTAGGAGGCCTTTAGCCCTCCAAGGGAAGCTAGGCTTCCTGTTCAAGGCAGCTTGCATCTGGAAGAAATCCTGTTCCGTTCGGGATTGTAGGTGGCCGAGGACAGGTGTCCGGCAGAGGGAGTTGGGCACAAAGGATGGCCTGTTTCCAGGGGTAAGTAAAGTCAGCTGCCCCGCTGTCTGATGTCAGTTTGTAGGAGGCCTTTGGCCCTCCATGGAAGCCACGCTTCCAGTTTGTGGCAGCTTGCATCTGGAATAAATGCTGCTCCGTTTGGGATTGTAGGTGGCCTAGCCCAGTTGTCAGGATGAGAGAGTTGGGCACAAAGGATGTCCTGTTTCCAGAAGTAAGTAAAGTCAGCTGCCCAGGTGCCTGATGTCAGTTTGTAGGAGGCCTTTGGCCCTCCATGGGAAGCCAGGCTTCCTGCTTTTGGAAGCTTGCATCTGGAAGAAATCCTGTTCTGTTCGGGATTGTAGGTGGCCGACCCCAGTTGCCCGGCTGGGGAAGTTGGGAACAAAGGATGACCTGTTTCCAGGGGTAAGTAAAGTCAGCTGCCCAGGTGCCTGATGTCAGTTTGTAGGAGGCCTTTGGCCCTCCAAGGGAAGCTAGTCTTCCAGCTTGTGGCAGCTTGCATCTGGACGAAATGCTGTTCCGTTCGGGATTGTAGGTGGCCGAGGCCAGGTGCCCGGCAGAGGGAGTTGGGCACAAAGGATGTCCTGTTTCCAGGGATAAGTAAAGTCAGCTACCCTGGTGCCTGATGTCAGTTTGTAGGAGGCCTTTGGCCCTCCATGGGAAGCCAGGTTTCCTGCTTGTGGCAGCTTGCATCTGGAAGAAATGCTGTTCCGTTCGGGATTGTGGGTGGCCGAGGCCAGGTGCCCGGCAGAGGGAGTTGGGCACAAAGTATGTCCTGTTAAGAGGGGTAAGTAAGGTCAGCACCCATGGTGCCTGATGTCAGTTTGTAGGAGGCCTTTGGTCCTCCATGGGAAGCCAGGATTCCAGCTTGTGGCAGCTTGCATCGGGAAGAAATCCTGTTCCGTTCGGGATTGTAGGTGGCCGAAGCTGTGGGCCCAGCAGATGGAGTTGGGCACAAAGGATGGCCTGTTTCCAGGGGTAAGTAAAGCCAGCTGCCCAGGTGCCTGATGTCAGTTTGTAGGAGGCCTTTGGCCTTCCAAGGGAAGCAAGTCTTCCTGTTCACGGCAGCTTGCATCTGGAAGTAATCCTGTTCCCTTCGGGATTGTAGGTGGCCGAGGCCAGTTGCCCGGCTTAGAGAGTTGGGCACAAAGGATGGGCTGTTTCCAGGGGTAAGTAAAGTCACCTGCCCAGGTGCCTGATGTCAGTTTGTAGGAGGCCTTTGGCCCCTCCAAGGGAAGCTAGTCTTCCAGCTTGTGGCAGCTTGCATCTGGAAGAAATGCTGTTCCGTTCGGGATTGTAGGTGGCCGAGGCCAGGTGCCCGGCAGAGGGAGCTGGGCACAAAGGATGTCCTGTTTCCAGGGGTAAGTAAAGTCAGCTGCCCCGCTGTCTGATGTCAGTTTGTAGGAGGCCTTTGGCCCTCCATGGAAGCCACGCTTCCAGTTTGTGGCAGCTTGCATCTGGAATAAATGCTGCTCCGTTTGGGATTGTAGGTGGCCTAGCCCAGTTGCCAGGATGAGAGAGTTGGGCACAAAGGATGTCCTGTTTCCAGAAGTAAGTAAAGTCAGCTGCCCAGGTGCCTGATGTCAGTTTGTAGGAGGCCTTTGGCCCTCCATGGGAAGCCAGGCTTCCTGCTTTTGGAAGCTTGCATCTGGAAGAAATCCTGTTCTGTTCGGGATTGTAGGTGGCCGACCCCAGTTGCCCGGCTGGGGAAGTTGGGAACAAAGGATGACCTGTTTCCAGGGGTAAGTAAAGTCAGCTGCCCAGGTGCCTGATGTCAGTTTGTAGGAGGCCTTTGGCCCTCAAAGGGAAGCTAGTCTTCCAGCTTGTGGCAGCTTGCATCTGGACGAAATGCTGTTCCGTTCGGGATTGTAGGTGGCCGAGGCCAGGTGCCCGGCAGAGGGAGTTGGGCACAAAGGATGTCCTGTTTCCAGGGATAAGTAAAGTCAGCTACCCTGGTGCCTGATGTCAGTTTGTAGGAGGCCTTTGGCCCTCCATGGGAAGCCAGGTTTCCTGCTTGTGGCAGCTTGCATCTGGAAGAAATGCTGTTCCGTTCGGGATTGTGGGCGGCCGAGGCCAGGTGCCCGGCAGAGGGAGTTGGGCACAAAGGATGTCCTGTTAAGAGGGGTAAGTAAGGTCAGCACCCATGGTGCCTGATGTCAGTTTGTAGGAGGCCTTTGGTCCTCCATGGGAAGCCAGGATTCCAGCTTGTGGCAGCTTGCATCGGGAAGAAATCCTGTTCCGTTCGGGATTGTAGGTGGCCGAAGCTGTGGGCCCGGCAGATGGAGTTGGGCACAAAGGATGGCCTGTTTCCAGGGGTAAGTAAAGCCAGCTGCCCAGGTGCCTGATGTCAGTTTGTAGGAGGCCTTTGGCCCTCCATGGGAAGCCAGGTTTCCTGCTTGTGGGAGCTTGCATCTGGAAGAAATCCCGTTCCGTTCGGGATTGTAGGTGGCCGAGCCCAGTTGCTAGGCTGAGAGAGTTGGGCACAAAGGATGGCCTGTTTCCAGGGGTAAGTAAAGTCAGCTGCCCAGGTGCCTGATGTCAGTTTGTAGGAGGCCTTTGGCGCTACTAGGGAAGCAAGTCTTCCTGTTCAAGGCAGCTTGCATCTGGAAGAAATCCTGTTCCGTTCGGGATTGTAGGTGGCTGGAGCTAGGTGCCCAGCTGAGGGAGTTGGGCACAAAGGATGGCCTGTTTACAGGGGTAAGTAAAGTCAGCTGCCCAGGTGCCTGATGTCACTTTGTAGGAGGCCTTTGGCCCTCCAAGGGAAGCTAGTCTTCCAGGTTGTGGCAGCTTGCATCTGGAAGAAATCCTGTTCCGTTCGGGATTGTAGGTGGCCAGAGCTGTGTGCCCGGCGGAGGGAGTTGGACACAAAGGATGGGCTGTTTCCAGGGGTAAGGAAAGTCAGCTGCCCAGGTGCCTGATGTCAGTTTGTAGGAGGCCTTTGGCCCTCCAAGGGAAGCTAGTCTTCAAGGTTGTGGCAGCTTGCATCTGGAAGAAATCCTGTTCCGTCTGGGATTGTAGGTGGCCGAGGCCTGGTGCCCGGCAGAGGGAGTTGGGCACAAATGATGGCCTGTTTCATGAGGAAAGTAAAGTCAGCTGCCCAGGTGCCTGATGTCAGTTTGTAGGAGGCCTTTTGTCCTCCATGGGAAGCCATGCTTCCAGCTTGTGGCAGCTTGCATCTGGAAGAATCCTGTTCCGTTCGGGATTGTAGGTGGCCGGAGCTGGGGGCCCGGCTGAGGGAGTTGGACACAAAGGATGGGCTGTTTCCAGGGGTAATTAAAGTCAGCTGCCCAGGTGCCTGATGTCAGTTTGTAGGAGGCCTTTGGCCCTCCATGGGAAGCCAGGTTTCCTGCTTGTGGCAGCTTGCATCTGGAAGAAATGCTGTTCCGTTCGGGATTGTGGGTGGCCGAGGCCAGGTGCCCGGCAGAGGGAGTTGGGCACAAAGGATGTCCTGTTTAGAGGGGTAAGTAAGGTCAGCTCCCATGGTGCCTGATGTCAGTTTGTAGGAGGCCTTTGGTCCTCCATGGGAAGCCAGGATTCCAGCTTGTGGCAGCTTGCATCGGGAAGAAATCCTGTTCCGTTCGGGATTGTAGGTGGCCGAGGCCAGGTGCCCGGCAGCGGGAATTGGGCACAAATGATGGCCTGTTTCATGAGGAAAGTAAAGTCAGCTGCCCAGGTGCCTGATGTCAGTTTGTAGGAGGCCTTTGGCCCACCCTGAAAGCCAGGCTTTTTGCTTGTGACCGCTTGCATCTCAAGAAATGCTGTTCCGTTCGGGATTGTAGGTGGCCAGAGCTGGGTGCCCGGCAGGGGAAGTTGGGCACAAATATGGGCTGTTTCCAGGGGTAAGTAAAGTCAGCTGCCCAGGTGCCTGATGTCAGTTTGTAGGAGGCCTTTGGCCCTCCAAGGGAAGCCAGGCTTCTTGCTTGTGGCAGCTTGCATCTGGAAGAAATCCTGTTCCGTTCGGGATTGTAGGTGGCCGAGGCCAGGTGCCCGGCAGAGGGAGTTGGGCACAAAAGATGGCCTGTTTCCAGGGGTAAGAAAAGTCAGCTGCCTAGGTGCCTGATGTCAGTTTGTAGGAGGCCTTTGGCCCTCCAAGTGAAGCCACGTTTCCAGCTTGTGGCAGCATGCATCTGGAAGAACTCCTGTTCCGTTCGGGATTGTAGGTGGCCGAAGCTGTAGGCCCGGCAGATGGAGTTGGGCACAAAGGATGGCTTGTTTCCAGGGGTAAGTAAAGCCAGCTGCCCAGGTGCCTGATGTCAGTTTGTAGGAGGCCTTTGGCCTTCCAAGGGAAGCAAGTCTTCCTGTTCAAGGCAGCTTGCATCTGGAAGTAATCCTGTTCCCTTCGGGATTGTAGGTGGCCGAGGCCAGTTGCCCGGCTTAGAGAGTTGGGCACAAAGGATGGGCTGTTTCCAGGGGTAAGTAAAGTCAGCTGCCCAGGTGCCTGATGTCAGTTTGTAGGAGGCCTTTGGCCCTCCAAGGGAAGCTAGTCTTCCAGCTTGTGGCAGCTTGCATCTGGAAGAAATGCTGTTCCGTTCGGGATTGTAGGTGGCCGAGGCCAGGTGCCCGGCAGAGGGAGCTGGGCACAAAGGATGTCCTGTTTCCATGGCTAAGTAAAGTCAGCTGCCCAGGTGCCTGATGTCAGTTTGTAGAAGGCCTTTCACCCTCCGTGGGAAGCCAGGCTTCCTGGTTGTGGCAGCTTGCATCTGGAAGAAATCCTATTTCGTTCGGGATTGTAGGTGGCCGGAGCTAGGTGCCCGGCTGGGGGAGTTGGGAACAAAGGATGACTTGTTTCCAGGGGTAAGTAAAGTCAGCTGCCCAGGTGCCTGATGTCAGTTTGTAGGAGGCCTTTGGCCATCCATGGGAAGCCAGGCTTCCTGCTTGTGGCAGCTTGCATCTGGAAGAAATCCTGTTCCGTTCGGGATTGTAGGTGGCCGGAGCTGGGTGCCCGGCTGAGGGAGTTGGACACAAAGGATGGGCTGTTTCCAGGGGTAAGTAAAGTCAGCTGCCCAGGTGCCTGATGTCAGTTTGTAAGAGGCCTTTGGCCCTCCATGGAAAGCCAGATTTCCTGCTTGTGGCAGCTTGCAACTGGAAGAAATCCCGTTCCGTTCGGGATTGTAGGTGGCCGAGGCCTGGTGCCCAGCTGAGGAAGTAGGGCACCAAGGATGGCCTGTTTCCAGGGGTAAGTAAAGTCAGCTGCCCAGGTGCCTGATGTCAGTTTGTAGGAGGCCTTTGGCCCTCCAAGGGAAGCCACGCTTCCAGTTTGTGGCAGCTTGCATCTGGAATAAATGCTGCTCCGTTTGGGATTGTAGGTGGCCTAGCCCAGTTGCCAGGATGAGAGAGTTGGGCACAAAGGATGTCCTGTTTCCAGAAGCAAGTAAAGTCAGCTGCCCAGGTGCCTGATGTCAGTTTGTAGGAGGCCTTTGGCCCTCCATGGGAAGCCAGGCTGCCTGCTTTTGGAAGCTTGCATCTGGAAGAAATCCTGTTCTGTTCGGGATTGTAGGTGGCCGACCCCAGTTGCCCGGCTGGGGGAGTTGGGAACAAAGGATGACCTGTTTCCAGGGGTAAGTAAAGTCAGCTGCCCAGGTGCCTGATGTCAGTTTGTAGGAGGCCTTTGGCCCTCCATGGGAAGCCAGGTTTCCTGCTTGTGGCAGCTTGCATCTGGAAGAAATGCTGTTCCGTTCGGGATTGTGGGTGGCCGAGGCCAGGTGCCCGGCAGAGGAAGTTGGGCACAAAGGATGTCCTGTTTAGAGGGGTAAGTAAGGTCAGCTCCCATGGTGCCTGATGTCAGTTTGTAGGAGGCCTTTGGTCCTCCATGGGAAGCCAGGTTTCCTGCTTGTGGCAGCTTGCATCGGGAAGAAATCCTGTTCCGTTCGGGATTGTAGGTGGCCGAAGCTCTGGGCCCGGCAGATGGAGTTGGGCACAAAGGATGGCCTGTTTCCAGGGGTAAGTAAAGCCAGCTGCCCAGGTGCCTGATGTCAGTTTGTAGGAGGCCTTTGGCCCTCCATGGGAAGCCAGGTTTCCTGCTTGTGGCAGCTTGCATCTGGAATAAATGCTGCTCCGTTTGGGATTGTAGGTGGCCTAGCCCAGTTGCCAGGATGAGAGAGTTGGGCACAAAGGATGTCCTGTTTCCAGAAGTAAGTAAAGTCAGCTGCCCAGGTGCCTGATGTCAGTTTGTAGGAGGCCTTTGGCCCTCCATGGGAAGCCAGGCTTCCTGCTTTTGGAAGCTTGCATCTGGAAGAAATCCTGTTCTGTTCGGGATTGTAGGTGGCCGACCCCAGTTGCCCGGCTGGGGAAGTTGGGAACAAAGGATGACCTGTTTCCAGGGGTAAGTAAAGTCAGCTGCCCAGGTGCCTGATGTCAGTTTGTAGGAGGCCTTTGGCCCTCCAAGGGAAGCTAGTCTTCCAGCTTGTGGCAGCTTGCATCTGGACGAAATGCTGTTCCGTTCGGGATTGTAGGTGGCCGAGGCCAGGTGCCCGGCAGAGGGAGTTGGGCACAAAGGATGTCCTGTTTCCAGGGATAAGTAAAGTCAGCTACCCTGGTGCCTGATGTCAGTTTGTAGGAGGCCTTTGGCCCTCCATGGGAAGCCAGGTTTCCTGCTTGTGGCAGCTTGCATCTGGAAGAAATGCTGTTCCGTTCGGGATTGTGGGTGGCCGAGGCCAGGTGCCCGGCAGAGGGAGTTGGGCACAAAGTATGTCCTGTTAAGAGGGGTAAGTAAGGTCAGCACCCATGGTGCCTGATGTCAGTTTGTAGGAGGCCTTTGGTCCTCCATGGGAAGCCAGGATTCCAGCTTGTGGCAGCTTGCATCGGGAAGAAATCCTGTTCCGTTCGGGATTGTAGGTGGCCGAAGCTGTGGGCCCAGCAGATGGAGTTGGGCACAAAGGATGGCCTGTTTCCAGGGGTAAGTAAAGCCAGCTGCCCAGGTGCCTGATGTCAGTTTGTAGGAGGCCTTTGGCCTTCCAAGGGAAGCAAGTCTTCCTGTTCAAGGCAGCTTGCATCTGGAAGTAATCCTGTTCCCTTCGGGATTGTAGGTGGCCGAGGCCAGTTGCCCGGCTTAGAGAGTTGGGCACAAAGGATGGGCTGTTTCCAGGGGTAAGTAAAGTCACCTGCCCAGGTGCCTGATGTCAGTTTGTAGGAGGCCTTTGGCCCTCCAAGGGAAGCTAGTCTTCCAGCTTGTGGCAGCTTGCATCTGGAAGAAATGCTGTTCCGTTCGGGATTGTAGGTGGCCGAGGCCAGGTGCCCGGCAGAGGGAGCTGGGCACAAAGGATGTCCTGTTTCCAGGGGTAAGTAAAGTCAGCTGCCCCGCTGTCTGATGTCAGTTTGTAGGAGGCCTTTGGCCCTCCATGGAAGCCACGCTTCCAGTTTGTGGCAGCTTGCATCTGGAATAAATGCTGCTCCGTTTGGGATTGTAGGTGGCCTAGCCCAGTTGCCAGGATGAGAGAGTTGGGCACAAAGGATGTCCTGTTTCCAGAAGTAAGTAAAGTCAGCTGCCCAGGTGCCTGATGTCAGTTTGTAGGAGGCCTTTGGCCCTCCATGGGAAGCCAGGCTTCCTGCTTTTGGAAGCTTGCATCTGGAAGAAATCCTGTTCTGTTCGGGATTGTAGGTGGCCGACCCCAGTTGCCCGGCTGGGGAAGTTGGGAACAAAGGATGACCTGTTTCCAGGGGTAAGTAAAGTCAGCTGCCCAGGTGCCTGATGTCAGTTTGTAGGAGGCCTTTGGCCCTCCAAGGGAAGCTAGTCTTCCAGCTTGTGGCAGCTTGCATCTGGACGAAATGCTGTTCCGTTCGGGATTGTAGGTGGCCGAGGCCAGGTGCCCGGCAGAGGGAGTTGGGCACAAAGGATGTCCTGTTTCCAGGGATAAGTAAAGTCAGCTACCCTGGTGCCTGATGTCAGTTTGTAGGAGGCCTTTGGCCCTCCATGGGAAGCCAGGTTTCCTGCTTGTGGCAGCTTGCATCTGGAAGAAATGCTGTTCCGTTCGGGATTGTGGGCGGCCGAGGCCAGGTGCCCGGCAGAGGGAGTTGGGCACAAAGGATGTCCTGTTAAGAGGGGTAAGTAAGGTCAGCACCCATGGTGCCTGATGTCAGTTTGTAGGAGGCCTTTGGTCCTCCATGGGAAGCCAGGATTCCAGCTTGTGGCAGCTTGCATCGGGAAGAAATCCTGTTCCGTTCGGGATTGTAGGTGGCCGAAGCTGTGGGCCCGGCAGATGGAGTTGGGCACAAAGGATGGCCTGTTTCCAGGGGTAAGTAAAGCCAGCTGCCCAGGTGCCTGATGTCAGTTTGTAGGAGGCCTTTGGCCCTCCATGGGAAGCCAGGTTTCCTGCTTGTGGGAGCTTGCATCTGGAAGAAATCCCGTTCCGTTCGGGATTGTAGGTGGCCGAGCCCAGTTGCTAGGCTGAGAGAGTTGGGCACAAAGGATGGCCTGTTTCCAGGGGTAAGTAAAGTCAGCTGCCCAGGTGCCTGATGTCAGTTTGTAGGAGGCCTTTGGCGCTACTAGGGAAGCAAGTCTTCCTGTTCAAGGCAGCTTGCATCTGGAAGAAATCCTGTTCCGTTCGGGATTGTAGGTGGCTGGAGCTAGGTGCCCAGCTGAGGGAGTTGGGCACAAAGGATGGCCTGTTTACAGGGGTAAGTAAAGTCAGCTGCCCAGGTGCCTGATGTCACTTTGTAGGAGGCCTTTGGCCCTCCAAGGGAAGCTAGTCTTCCAGGTTGTGGCAGCTTGCATCTGGAAGAAATCCTGTTCCGTTCGGGATTGTAGGTGGCCAGAGCTGTGTGCCCGGCGGAGGGAGTTGGACACAAAGGATGGGCTGTTTCCAGGGGTAAGGAAAGTCAGCTGCCCAGGTGCCTGATGTCAGTTTGTAGGAGGCCTTTGGCCCTCCAAGGGAAGCTAGTCTTCAAGGTTGTGGCAGCTTGCATCTGGAAGAAATCCTGTTCCGTCTGGGATTGTAGGTGGCCGAGGCCTGGTGCCCGGCAGAGGGAGTTGGGCACAAATGATGGCCTGTTTCATGAGGAAAGTAAAGTCAGCTGCCCAGGTGCCTGATGTCAGTTTGTAGGAGGCCTTTTGTCCTCCATGGGAAGCCATGCTTCCAGCTTGTGGCAGCTTGCATCTGGAAGAATCCTGTTCCGTTCGGGATTGTAGGTGGCCGGAGCTGGGGGCCCGGCTGAGGGAGTTGGACACAAAGGATGGGCTGTTTCCAGGGGTAATTAAAGTCAGCTGCCCAGGTGCCTGATGTCAGTTTGTAGGAGGCCTTTGGCCCTCCATGGGAAGCCAGGTTTCCTGCTTGTGGCAGCTTGCATCTGGAAGAAATGCTGTTCCGTTCGGGATTGTGGGTGGCCGAGGCCAGGTGCCCGGCAGAGGGAGTTGGGCACAAAGGATGTCCTGTTTAGAGGGGTAAGTAAGGTCAGCTCCCATGGTGCCTGATGTCAGTTTGTAGGAGGCCTTTGGTCCTCCATGGGAAGCCAGGATTCCAGCTTGTGGCAGCTTGCATCGGGAAGAAATCCTGTTCCGTTCGGGATTGTAGGTGGCCGAGGCCAGGTGCCCGGCAGCGGGAATTGGGCACAAATGATGGCCTGTTTCATGAGGAAAGTAAAGTCAGCTGCCCAGGTGCCTGATGTCAGTTTGTAGGAGGCCTTTGGCCCACCCTGAAAGCCAGGCTTTTTGCTTGTGACCGCTTGCATCTCAAGAAATGCTGTTCCGTTCGGGATTGTAGGTGGCCAGAGCTGGGTGCCCGGCAGGGGAAGTTGGGCACAAATATGGGCTGTTTCCAGGGGTAAGTAAAGTCAGCTGCCCAGGTGCCTGATGTCAGTTTGTAGGAGGCCTTTGGCCCTCCAAGGGAAGCCAGGCTTCTTGCTTGTGGCAGCTTGCATCTGGAAGAAATCCTGTTCCGTTCGGGATTGTAGGTGGCCGAGGCCAGGTGCCCGGCAGAGGGAGTTGGGCACAAAAGATGGCCTGTTTCCAGGGGTAAGAAAAGTCAGCTGCCTAGGTGCCTGATGTCAGTTTGTAGGAGGCCTTTGGCCCTCCAAGTGAAGCCACGTTTCCAGCTTGTGGCAGCATGCATCTGGAAGAACTCCTGTTCCGTTCGGGATTGTAGGTGGCCGAAGCTGTAGGCCCGGCAGATGGAGTTGGGCACAAAGGATGGCTTGTTTCCAGGGGTAAGTAAAGCCAGCTGCCCAGGTGCCTGATGTCAGTTTGTAGGAGGCCTTTGGCCTTCCAAGGGAAGCAAGTCTTCCTGTTCAAGGCAGCTTGCATCTGGAAGTAATCCTGTTCCCTTCGGGATTGTAGGTGGCCGAGGCCAGTTGCCCGGCTTAGAGAGTTGGGCACAAAGGATGGGCTGTTTCCAGGGGTAAGTAAAGTCAGCTGCCCAGGTGCCTGATGTCAGTTTGTAGGAGGCCTTTGGCCCTCCAAGGGAAGCTAGTCTTCCAGCTTGTGGCAGCTTGCATCTGGAAGAAATGCTGTTCCGTTCGGGATTGTAGGTGGCCGAGGCCAGGTGCCCGGCAGAGGGAGCTGGGCACAAAGGATGTCCTGTTTCCATGGCTAAGTAAAGTCAGCTGCCCAGGTGCCTGATGTCAGTTTGTAGAAGGCCTTTCACCCTCCGTGGGAAGCCAGGCTTCCTGGTTGTGGCAGCTTGCATCTGGAAGAAATCCTATTTCGTTCGGGATTGTAGGTGGCCGGAGCTAGGTGCCCGGCTGGGGGAGTTGGGAACAAAGGATGACTTGTTTCCAGGGGTAAGTAAAGTCAGCTGCCCAGGTGCCTGATGTCAGTTTGTAGGAGGCCTTTGGCCATCCATGGGAAGCCAGGCTTCCTGCTTGTGGCAGCTTGCATCTGGAAGAAATCCTGTTCCGTTCGGGATTGTAGGTGGCCGGAGCTGGGTGCCCGGCTGAGGGAGTTGGACACAAAGGATGGGCTGTTTCCAGGGGTAAGTAAAGTCAGCTGCCCAGGTGCCTGATGTCAGTTTGTAAGAGGCCTTTGGCCCTCCATGGAAAGCCAGATTTCCTGCTTGTGGCAGCTTGCAACTGGAAGAAATCCCGTTCCGTTCGGGATTGTAGGTGGCCGAGGCCTGGTGCCCAGCTGAGGAAGTAGGGCACCAAGGATGGCCTGTTTCCAGGGGTAAGTAAAGTCAGCTGCCCAGGTGCCTGATGTCAGTTTGTAGGAGGCCTTTGGCCCTCCAAGGGAAGCCACGCTTCCAGTTTGTGGCAGCTTGCATCTGGAATAAATGCTGCTCCGTTTGGGATTGTAGGTGGCCTAGCCCAGTTGCCAGGATGAGAGAGTTGGGCACAAAGGATGTCCTGTTTCCAGAAGCAAGTAAAGTCAGCTGCCCAGGTGCCTGATGTCAGTTTGTAGGAGGCCTTTGGCCCTCCATGGGAAGCCAGGCTGCCTGCTTTTGGAAGCTTGCATCTGGAAGAAATCCTGTTCTGTTCGGGATTGTAGGTGGCCGACCCCAGTTGCCCGGCTGGGGGAGTTGGGAACAAAGGATGACCTGTTTCCAGGGGTAAGTAAAGTCAGCTGCCCAGGTGCCTGATGTCAGTTTGTAGGAGGCCTTTGGCCCTCCATGGGAAGCCAGGTTTCCTGCTTGTGGCAGCTTGCATCTGGAAGAAATGCTGTTCCGTTCGGGATTGTGGGTGGCCGAGGCCAGGTGCCCGGCAGAGGAAGTTGGGCACAAAGGATGTCCTGTTTAGAGGGGTAAGTAAGGTCAGCTCCCATGGTGCCTGATGTCAGTTTGTAGGAGGCCTTTGGTCCTCCATGGGAAGCCAGGTTTCCTGCTTGTGGCAGCTTGCATCGGGAAGAAATCCTGTTCCGTTCGGGATTGTAGGTGGCCGAAGCTCTGGGCCCGGCAGATGGAGTTGGGCACAAAGGATGGCCTGTTTCCAGGGGTAAGTAAAGCCAGCTGCCCAGGTGCCTGATGTCAGTTTGTAGGAGGCCTTTGGCCCTCCATGGGAAGCCAGGTTTCCTGCTTGTGGCAGCTTGCATCTGGAAGAAATCCCGTTCCGTTCGGGATTGTAGGTGGCCGAGCCCAGTTGCCCGGCTGAGGGAGTTGGGCACAAAGGATGGCCTCTTTCCAGGGGTAAGTAAAGTCAGCTGCCCACGTGCCTGATGTCAGTTTGTAGGAGGCCTTTGGCGCTCCTAGGGAAGCAAGTCTTCCTGTTCAAGGCAGCTTGCATCTGGAAGAAATCCTGTTCCGTTCGGGATTGTAGGTGGCCGAGCCCAGTTGCCCGGCTGAGAGAGTTGGGCACAAAGGATGGCCTGTTTCCAGGGGTAAGTAAAGTCAGCTGCCCAGGTGCCTGATGTCAGTTTGTAGGAGGCCTTTGGCCCTCCAAGGGAAGCTAGTCTTCCTGTTCAAGGCAGCTTGCATCTGGAAGAAATCCTGTTCCGTTCGGGATTGTAGGTGGCCGGAGCTAGGTGCCCAGCTGAGGGAGTTGGGCACAAAGGATGGCCTGTTTACAGGGGTAAGGAAAGTCAGCTGCCCACGTGCCTGATGTCAGTTTGTAGGAGGCCTTTGGCCCTCCAAGGGAAGCAAGTCTTCCAGCTTGTTGCAGCTTGCATCTGGAAGAAATCCTGTTCCGTTCGGGATTGTAGGCGGCCGAGGTCAGGTGCCTGGCAGAGGGAGTTGGGCACAAAGGATGTCCTGTTTCCAGGGGTAAGTAAAGTCAGCTGCCCAGGTGCCTGATGTCAGTTTGTAGGAGGCCTTTGGCCCTCCAAGGGAAGCTAGTCTTCCAAGTTGTGGCAGCTTGCATCTGGAAGAAATCCTGTTCCGTTCGGGATTGTAGGTGGCCGAGGCCAGGTGCCCGGCAGAGGGAGTTGGGCACAAAGGATGGCCTGTTTCCAGGGGTAAGTAAAGTCAGCTGCCCAGGTGTCTGATGTCAGTTTGTAGGAGGCCTTTGGCCCTCCATGGGAAGCCAGGCTGCTTGCTTTTGGAAGCTTGCATCTGGAAGAAATCCTGTTCCGTTCGGGATTGTAGGTGGCCGACCCCAGTTGCCTGGCTGGGGGAGTTGGGAACAAAGGATGACTTGTTTCCAGGGGTAAGTAAAGTCAGCTGCCCAGGTGCCTGATGTCAGTTTGTAGGAGGCCTTTGGTCCTCTATGTGTAGCCATGCTTACAGATTGTGGCAGCTTGCATCTGGAAGAAATCCTGTTCCATTCGGGATTGTAGGTGGCCGAGGCCAGGTGCCCGGCAGAGGGAGTTGGGCACAAAAGATGGCCTGTTTCCAGGGGTAAGAAAAGTCAGCTGCCTAGGTGCCTGATGTCAGTTTGTAGGAGGCCTTTGGCCCTCCAAGTGAAGCCACGTTCCCAGCTTGTGGCAGCTTGCATCTGGAAGAACTCCTGTTCCGTTCGGGATTGTAGGTGGCCGAAGCTGTGGGCCCGGCAGATGGAGTTGGGCACAAAGGATGGCTTGTTTCCAGGGATAAGTAAAGCCAGCTGCCCAGGTGCCTGATGTCAGTTTGTAGGAGGCCTTTGGCCCTCGAAGGGAAGCAAGTCTTCCTGTTCAAGGCAGCTTGCATCTGGAAGTAATCCTGTTCCCTTCGGGATTGTAGGTGGCCGAGGCCAGTTGCCCAGGTTAGAGAGTTGGGCACAAAGGATGGCCTGTTTCCAGGGGTAAGGAAAGTCAGCTGCCCAGGTGCCTGATGTCAGTTTGTAGAAGGCCTTTCACCCTCCGTGGGAAGCCAGGCTTCCTGGTTGTGGCAGCTTGCATCTGGAAGAAATCCTATTTCGTTCGGGATTGTAGGTGGCCGGAGCTAGGTGCCCGGCTGGGGGAGTTGGGAACAAAGGAAGACTTGTTTCCAGGGGTAAGTAAAGTCAGCTGCCCAGGTGCCTGATGTCAGTTTGTAGGAGGCCTTTGGCCCACCCTGAAAGCCAGGCTTTTTGCTTGTGACCGCTTGCATCTCAAGAAATGCTGTTCCGTTCGGGATTGTAGGTGGCCAGAGCTGGATGCCCGGCAGGGGAAGTTGGGCACAAATATGGGCTGTTTCCAGGGGTAAGTAAAGTCAGCTGCCCAGGTGCCTGATGTCAGTTTGTAGGAGGCCTTTGGCCCTCCAAGGGAAGCCAGGCTTCCAGTTTGTGGCAGCTTGCATCTGGAAGAAATCCTGTTACGTTCGGGATTGTAGGTGGCCGATGCCAGGTGCCCGGCAGAGGGAGTTGGGCACAAAGGATGGCCTGTTTCCAGGGGTAAGTAAAGTCAGCTGCCCAGGTGTCTGATGTCAGTTTGTAGGAGGCCTTTGGCCCTTAAAGGGAAGCCACGCTTCCAGTTTGTGGCAGCTTGCATCTGGAATAAATGCTGCTCCGTTTGGGATTGTAGGTGGCCTAGCCCAGTTGCCAGGATGAGAGAGTCGGGCACAAAGGATGTCCTGTTTCCAGAAGTAAGTAAAGTCAGCTGCCCAGGTGCCTGATGTCAGTTTGTAGGAGGCCTTTGGCCCTCCATGGGAAGCCAGGCTGCCTGCTTTTGGAAGCTTGCATCTGGAAGAAATCCTGTTCCGTTCGAGATTGTAGGTGGCCGACCCCAGTTGCCCGGCTGGGGTAGTTGGGAACAAAGGATGACCTGTTTCCAGGGGTAAGTAAAGTCAGCTGCCCAGGTGCCTGATGTCAGTTTGTAGGAGGCCTTTGGTCCTCTATGGGAAGCCATGCTTACAGATTGTGGCAGCTTGCATCTGGAAGAAATCCTGTTCCATTCAAGATTGTAGGTGGCCGAGGCCAGGTGCCCGGCAGAGGGAGTTGGGCACAAAAGATGGCCTGTTTCCAGGGGTAAGAAAAGTCAGCTGCCCACGTGCCTGATGTCAGTTTGTAGGAGGCCTTTGGCCCTCCAAGTGAAGCCACGTTTCCAGCTTGTGGCAGCTTGCATCTGGAAGAAATCCTGTTCCGTTCGGGATTGTAGGTGGCCGAAGCTGTGGGCCCGGCAGATGGAGTTGGGCACTAAGGATGGCCTGTTTCCAGGGGTAAGTAAAGCCAGCTGCCCAGGTGCCTGATGTCAGTTTGTAGGAGGCCTTTGGCCCTCCAAGGCAAGCAAGTCTTCCTGTTCAAGGCAGCTTGCATCTGGAAGTAATCCTGTTCCCTTCGGGATTGTAGGTGGCCGAGGCCAGTTGCCCGGCTTAGAGAGTTGGGCACAAAGGATGGCCTGTTTCCAGGGGTAAGTAAAGTCACCTGCCCAGGTGCCTGATGTCAGTTTGTAGGAGGCCTTTGGCCCTCCAAGAGAAGCTAGTCTTCCAGCTTGTGGCAGCTTGCATCTGGAAGAAATGCTGTTCCGTTCGGGATTGTAGGTGGCCGAGGCCAGGTGCCCGGCAGAGGGAGTTGGGCACAAAGGATGTCCTGTTTCCATGGCTAAGTAAAGTCAGCTGCCAAGGTGCCTGATGTCAGTTTGTAGGAGGCCTTTGGCCCTCCAACGGAAGCTTGTCTTCCAGCTTGTTGCAGCTTGCATCTGGAAGAGAAATCCTGTTTCGTTCGGGATTGTAGGTGGCCGAGGCCAGGTGCCTGGCAGAGGGAGTTGGGCACAAAGGATGTCCTGTTTCCTGGGGTAAGTAAAGACAGCTGCCCAGGTGCCTGATGTCAGTTTGTAGGAGACCTTTGGCCCTCCATGGGAAGCCAGGCTTCCTGCTTGTGGCAGCTTGCATCTGGAAGAAATCCTGTTCCGTTCGGGATTGTAGGTGGCCGGAGCTGTGTGCCCGGCTGAGGGAGTTGGACACAAAGGATGGGCTGTTTCCAAGGGTAAGTAAAGTCAGCTGCCCAGGTGCCTGATGTCAGTTTGTAGGAGGCCTTTGGCCCTCCAATGGAAGCAAGTCTTCCTGTTCAAGGCAGCTTGCATCTGGTATAAATCCTGTACCCTTCGGGATTGTAGGTGGCCGAGCCCAGTTGCCCGGCTAAGAGAGTTGGGCACAAAGGATGGGCTGTTTCCAGGGGTAAGTAAAGTCAGCTGCCCAGGTGCCTGATGTCAGTTTGTAGGAGGCCTTTGGCCCTCCAAGGGAAGCTAGTCTTCCAGCTTGTGGCAGCTTGCATCTGGAAGAAATGCTGTTCCGTTCGGGATTGTAGGTGGCCGAGGCCAGGTGCCCGGCAGAGGGAGCTGGGCACAAAGGATGTCCTGTTTCCATGGCTAAGTAAAGTCAGCTGCCCAGGTGCCTGATGTCAGTTTGTAGAAGGCCTTTCACCCTCCGTGGGAAGCCAGGCTTCCTGGTTGTGGCAGCTTGCATCTGGAAGAAATCCTATTTCGTTCGGGATTGTAGGTGGCCGGAGCTAGGTGCCCGGCTGGGGGAGTTGGGAACAAAGGATGACTTGTTTCCAGGGGTAAGTAAAGTCAGCTGCCCAGGTGCCTGATGTCAGTTTGTAGGAGGCCTTTGGCCATCCATGGGAAGCCAGGCTTCCTGCTTGTGGCAGCTTGCATCTGGAAGAAATCCTGTTCCGTTCGGGATTGTAGGTGGCCGGAGCTGGGTGCCCGGCTGAGGGAGTTGGACACAAAGGATGGGCTGTTTCCAGGGGTAAGTAAAGTCAGCTGCCCAGGTGCCTGATGTCAGTTTGTAAGAGGCCTTTGGCCCTCCATGGAAAGCCAGATTTCCTGCTTGTGGCAGCTTGCAACTGGAAGAAATCCCGTTCCGTTCGGGATTGTAGGTGGCCGAGGCCTGGTGCCCAGCTGAGGAAGTAGGGCACCAAGGATGGCCTGTTTCCAGGGGTAAGTAAAGTCAGCTGCCCAGGTGCCTGATGTCAGTTTGTAGGAGGCCTTTGGCCCTCCAAGGGAAGCCACGCTTCCAGTTTGTGGCAGCTTGCATCTGGAATAAATGCTGCTCCGTTTGGGATTGTAGGTGGCCTAGCCCAGTTGCCAGGATGAGAGAGTTGGGCACAAAGGATGTCCTGTTTCCAGAAGCAAGTAAAGTCAGCTGCCCAGGTGCCTGATGTCAGTTTGTAGGAGGCCTTTGGCCCTCCATGGGAAGCCAGGCTGCCTGCTTTTGGAAGCTTGCATCTGGAAGAAATCCTGTTCTGTTCGGGATTGTAGGTGGCCGACCCCAGTTGCCCGGCTGGGGGAGTTGGGAACAAAGGATGACCTGTTTCCAGGGGTAAGTAAAGTCAGCTGCCCAGGTGCCTGATGTCAGTTTGTAGGAGGCCTTTGGCCCTCCATGGGAAGCCAGGTTTCCTGCTTGTGGCAGCTTGCATCTGGAAGAAATGCTGTTCCGTTCGGGATTGTGGGTGGCCGAGGCCAGGTGCCCGGCAGAGGAAGTTGGGCACAAAGGATGTCCTGTTTAGAGGGGTAAGTAAGGTCAGCTCCCATGGTGCCTGATGTCAGTTTGTAGGAGGCCTTTGGTCCTCCATGGGAAGCCAGGTTTCCTGCTTGTGGCAGCTTGCATCGGGAAGAAATCCTGTTCCGTTCGGGATTGTAGGTGGCCGAAGCTCTGGGCCCGGCAGATGGAGTTGGGCACAAAGGATGGCCTGTTTCCAGGGGTAAGTAAAGCCAGCTGCCCAGGTGCCTGATGTCAGTTTGTAGGAGGCCTTTGGCCCTCCATGGGAAGCCAGGTTTCCTGCTTGTGGCAGCTTGCATCTGGAAGAAATCCCGTTCCGTTCGGGATTGTAGGTGGCCGAGCCCAGTTGCCCGGCTGAGGGAGTTGGGCACAAAGGATGGCCTCTTTCCAGGGGTAAGTAAAGTCAGCTGCCCACGTGCCTGATGTCAGTTTGTAGGAGGCCTTTGGCGCTCCTAGGGAAGCAAGTCTTCCTGTTCAAGGCAGCTTGCATCTGGAAGAAATCCTGTTCCGTTCGGGATTGTAGGTGGCCGAGCCCAGTTGCCCGGCTGAGAGAGTTGGGCACAAAGGATGGCCTGTTTCCAGGGGTAAGTAAAGTCAGCTGCCCAGGTGCCTGATGTCAGTTTGTAGGAGGCCTTTGGCCCTCCAAGGGAAGCTAGTCTTCCTGTTCAAGGCAGCTTGCATCTGGAAGAAATCCTGTTCCGTTCGGGATTGTAGGTGGCCGGAGCTAGGTGCCCAGCTGAGGGAGTTGGGCACAAAGGATGGCCTGTTTACAGGGGTAAGGAAAGTCAGCTGCCCACGTGCCTGATGTCAGTTTGTAGGAGGCCTTTGGCCCTCCAAGGGAAGCAAGTCTTCCAGCTTGTTGCAGCTTGCATCTGGAAGAAATCCTGTTCCGTTCGGGATTGTAGGCGGCCGAGGTCAGGTGCCTGGCAGAGGGAGTTGGGCACAAAGGATGTCCTGTTTCCAGGGGTAAGTAAAGTCAGCTGCCCAGGTGCCTGATGTCAGTTTGTAGGAGGCCTTTGGCCCTCCAAGGGAAGCTAGTCTTCCAAGTTGTGGCAGCTTGCATCTGGAAGAAATCCTGTTCCGTTCGGGATTGTAGGTGGCCGAGGCCAGGTGCCCGGCAGAGGGAGTTGGGCACAAAGGATGGCCTGTTTCCAGGGGTAAGTAAAGTCAGCTGCCCAGGTGTCTGATGTCAGTTTGTAGGAGGCCTTTGGCCCTCCATGGGAAGCCAGGCTGCTTGCTTTTGGAAGCTTGCATCTGGAAGAAATCCTGTTCCGTTCGGGATTGTAGGTGGCCGACCCCAGTTGCCTGGCTGGGGGAGTTGGGAACAAAGGATGACTTGTTTCCAGGGGTAAGTAAAGTCAGCTGCCCAGGTGCCTGATGTCAGTTTGTAGGAGGCCTTTGGTCCTCTATGTGTAGCCATGCTTACAGATTGTGGCAGCTTGCATCTGGAAGAAATCCTGTTCCATTCGGGATTGTAGGTGGCCGAGGCCAGGTGCCCGGCAGAGGGAGTTGGGCACAAAAGATGGCCTGTTTCCAGGGGTAAGAAAAGTCAGCTGCCTAGGTGCCTGATGTCAGTTTGTAGGAGGCCTTTGGCCCTCCAAGTGAAGCCACGTTCCCAGCTTGTGGCAGCTTGCATCTGGAAGAACTCCTGTTCCGTTCGGGATTGTAGGTGGCCGAAGCTGTGGGCCCGGCAGATGGAGTTGGGCACAAAGGATGGCTTGTTTCCAGGGATAAGTAAAGCCAGCTGCCCAGGTGCCTGATGTCAGTTTGTAGGAGGCCTTTGGCCCTCCAAGGGAAGCAAGTCTTCCTGTTCAAGGCAGCTTGCATCTGGAAGTAATCCTGTTCCCTTCGGGATTGTAGGTGGACGAGGCCAGTTGCCCAGGTTAGAGAGTTGGGCACAAAGGATGGCCTGTTTCCAGGGGTAAGGAAAGTCAGCTGCCCAGGTGCCTGATGTCAGTTTGTAGAAGGCCTTTCACCCTCCGTGGGAAGCCAGGCTTCCTGGTTGTGGCAGCTTGCATCTGGAAGAAATCCTATTTCGTTCGGGATTGTAGGTGGCCGGAGCTAGGTGCCCGGCTGGGGGAGTTGGGAACAAAGGAAGACTTGTTTCCAGGGGTAAGTAAAGTCAGCTGCCCAGGTGCCTGATGTCAGTTTGTAGGAGGCCTTTGGCCCACCCTGAAAGCCAGGCTTTTTGCTTGTGACCGCTTGCATCTCAAGAAATGCTGTTCCGTTCGGGATTGTAGGTGGCCAGAGCTGGATGCCCGGCAGGGGAAGTTGGGCACAAATATGGGCTGTTTCCAGGGGTAAGTAAAGTCAGCTGCCCAGGTGCCTGATGTCAGTTTGTAGGAGGCCTTTGGCCCTCCAAGGGAAGCCAGGCTTCCAGTTTGTGGCAGCTTGCATCTGGAAGAAATCCTGTTACGTTCGGGATTGTAGGTGGCCGATGCCAGGTGCCCGGCAGAGGGAGTTGGGCACAAAGGATGGCCTGTTTCCAGGGGTAAGTAAAGTCAGCTGCCCAGGTGTCTGATGTCAGTTTGTAGGAGGCCTTTGGCCCTTAAAGGGAAGCCACGCTTCCAGTTTGTGGCAGCTTGCATCTGGAATAAATGCTGCTCCGTTTGGGATTGTAGGTGGCCTAGCCCAGTTGCCAGGATGAGAGAGTCGGGGACAAAGGATGTCCTGTTTCCAGAAGTAAGTAAAGTCAGCTGCCCAGGTGCCTGATGTCAGTTTGTAGGAGGCCTTTGGCCCTCCATGGGAAGCCAGGCTGCCTGCTTTTGGAAGCTTGCATCTGGAAGAAATCCTGTTCCGTTCGAGATTGTAGGTGGCCGACCCCAGTTGCCCGGCTGGGGTAGTTGGGAACAAAGGATGACCTGTTTCCAGGGGTAAGTAAAGTCAGCTGCCCAGGTGCCTGATGTCAGTTTGTAGGAGGCCTTTGGTCCTCTATGGGAAGCCATGCTTACAGATTGTGGCAGCTTGCATCTGGAAGAAATCCTGTTCCATTCAAGATTGTAGGTGGCCGAGGCCAGGTGCCCGGCAGAGGGAGTTGGGCACAAAAGATGGCCTGTTTCCAGGGGTAAGAAAAGTCAGCTGCCCACGTGCCTGATGTCAGTTTGTAGGAGGCCTTTGGCCCTCCAAGTGAAGCCACGTTTCCAGCTTGTGGCAGCTTGCATCTGGAAGAAATCCTGTTCCGTTCGGGATTGTAGGTGGCCGAAGCTGTGGGCCCGGCAGATGGAGTTGGGCACTAAGGATGGCCTGTTTCCAGGGGTAAGTAAAGCCAGCTGCCCAGGTGCCTGATGTCAGTTTGTAGGAGGCCTTTGGCCCTCCAAGGCAAGCAAGTCTTCCTGTTCAAGGCAGCTTGCATCTGGAAGTAATCCTGTTCCCTTCGGGATTGTAGGTGGCCGAGGCCAGTTGCCCGGCTTAGAGAGTTGGGCACAAAGGATGGCCTGTTTCCAGGGGTAAGTAAAGTCACCTGCCCAGGTGCCTGATGTCAGTTTGTAGGAGGCCTTTGGCCCTCCAAGAGAAGCTAGTCTTCCAGCTTGTGGCAGCTTGCATCTGGAAGAAATGCTGTTCCGTTCGGGATTGTAGGTGGCCGAGGCCAGGTGCCCGGCAGAGGGAGTTGGGCACAAAGGATGTCCTGTTTCCATGGCTAAGTAAAGTCAGCTGCCAAGGTGCCTGATGTCAGTTTGTAGGAGGCCTTTGGCCCTCCAACGGAAGCTTGTCTTCCAGCTTGTTGCAGCTTGCATCTGGAAGAGAAATCCTGTTTCGTTCGGGATTGTAGGTGGCCGAGGCCAGGTGCCTGGCAGAGGGAGTTGGGCACAAAGGATGTCCTGTTTCCTGGGGTAAGTAAAGACAGCTGCCCAGGTGCCTGATGTCAGTTTGTAGGAGACCTTTGGCCCTCCATGGGAAGCCAGGCTTCCTGCTTGTGGCAGCTTGCATCTGGAAGAAATCCTGTTCCGTTCGGGATTGTAGGTGGCCGGAGCTGTGTGCCCGGCTGAGGGAGTTGGACACAAAGGATGGGCTGTTTCCAAGGGTAAGTAAAGTCAGCTGCCCAGGTGCCTGATGTCAGTTTGTAGGAGGCCTTTGGCCCTCCAATGGAAGCAAGTCTTCCTGTTCAAGGCAGCTTGCATCTGGTATAAATCCTGTACCCTTCGGGATTGTAGGTGGCCGAGCCCAGTTGCCCGGCTAAGAGAGTTGGGCACAAAGGATGGGCTGTTTCCAGGGGTAAGTAAAGTCAGCTGCCCAGGTGCCTGATGTCAGTTTGTAGGAGGCCTTTGGCCCTCCAAGGGAAGCTAGTCTTCCAGGTTGTGGCAGCTTGCATCTGGAAGAAATCCTGTTCCGTCTGGGATTGTAGGTGGCCTAGGCCAGGTGCTCGGCAGAGGGAGTTGGGCACAAATGATGGCCTGTTTCATGAGGAAAGTAAAGTCAGCTGCCCAGGTGCCTGATGTCAGTTTGTAGGAGACCTTTGGCCATCCATGGGAAGCCAGGCTTCCTGCTTGTGGCAGCTTGCATCTGGAAGAAATCCTGTTCCGTTCGGGATTGTAGGTGGCCGGAGCTGGGTGCCCGGCTGAGGGAGTTGGACACAAAGGATGGCCTGTTTCCAGGGGTAAGTAAAGTCAGCTGCCCAGGTGCCTGATGTCAGTTTGTTGGAGGCCTTTGGCCCTCCATGGGAAGCCAGGTTTCCTACTTGTGGCAGCTTGCATCTGGAAGAAATCCTGTTCCGTTCGGGATTGTAGGTGGCTGAGGCCTAGTGCCCGGCTGAGAGAGTTGGGCACAAAGGATGGCCTGTTTCCAGGGGTAAGTAAAGTCAGCTGCCCAGGTGCCTGATGTCAGTTTGTAGGAGGCCTTTGGCCCTCCAAAGGAAGCTAGTCTTCCTGTTCAAGGCAGCTTGCATCTGGAAGAATTCCTGTTCCGTTCGGGATTGTAGGTGGCCGGAGCTAGGTGCCCAGCTGAGGGAGTTGGGCACAAAGGATGGCCTGTTAACAGGGGTAAGGAAAGTCAGCTGCCCAGGTGCCTGATGTCAGTTTGCAGGTGGCTATTGGTCCTCCATGGAAAGCCAGGCTTCCAGGTTGTGGCAGCTTGCATCGGGAAGTAATCCTGTTCTGTTCGGGATTGTAGGTGGCCGAGGCCTGGTTCCCGGCAGAGGGAGTTGGGCACAAGGATGGGCTGTTTCCAGGGGTAAGTAAAGTCAGCTGCCCAGGTGCCTGATGTCAGTTTGTAGGAGGCCTTTGGCCCTCCATGGGAAGCCAGGTTTCCTGCTTGTGGCAGCTTGCATCTGGAAGAAATCCTGTTCCGTTCGGGATTGTAGGTGGCCATGGCCTGGTGCCCGGCAGAGGGAGTTGGGCACAAAGGATGTCCTGTTTCCAGGGGTAAGTAAAGTCAGCTCCCCAGGTGCCTGATGTAAGTTTTTAGGAGGCCTTTGGCCCTACAAGTGAAGCCAGGCTTCCAGTTTGTGGCAGCTTGCATCTGGAAGAAATCCTGTTTCGTTCTGGATTGTAGGTGGCCGAGCCCAGTTGCCCAGCAGAGGGAGTTGGGCACAAAGGATGGGCTGTTTCCAGGGGTAAGTAAAGTCAGCTGCCCAGGTGCCTGATGTCAGTTTGTAGGAGACCTTTGGCGCTCCAAGGGAAGCTAGTCATCCTGTTCAAGGCAGCTTGCATCTGGAAGAAATCCTGTTCCGTTCGGGATTGTAGGTGGCCGAGCCCAGTTGCCCGGCTGAGAGAGTTGGGCACAAAGGATGGGCTGTTTCCAGGGGTAAGTAAAGTCAGCTGCCCATGTGCCCGATGTCAGTTTGTAGGAGGCCTTTGTCCCTCCAAGGGAAGCTAGTCTTCCTCTATAAGGCAGCTTGCATCTGGAAGAAATCCTGTTCCGTTCAGGATTGTAGGTGGCCGGAGCTGTGTGCCCTACTGAGGGAGTTAGACAAAAAGGATGGGCTGTTTCCAGGGGTAAGTAAAGTCAGCTGCCCAGGTGCCTGATGTCAGTTTGTAGGAGGCCTTTGGCCCTCCAAGGGAAGCTAGTCTTCCAGTTTGTGGCAGCTTGCATCTGGAAGAAATCCTGTACCGATTGGGTTTGTAGGTAGCCGAGGCCAGGTGCCCGGTAGCGGGAGTTGGGCACAAATGATGGCCTGTTTCATGAAGAAAGTAAAGTCAGCTGCCCAGGTGCCTGATGTCAGTTTGTAGGAGGCCTTTGGCCCTCCAAGGGAAGCCAGGCTTCCAGTTTGTGGCAGTTTGCATCTGGAAGAAATGCTGTTCCGTTCGGGATTGTAGGTGGCCGAGGCCAGGTGCCCGGCAGAGGGAGTTGGGCACAAAGGATGGCCTGTTTCCAGGGGTAAGTAAAGTCAGCTCCCCAGGTGCCTGATGTAAGTTTTTAGAAGGCCTTTGGCCCTCCAAGTGAAGCCAGGCTTCCAGTTTGTGGCAGCTTGCATCTGGAAGAAATCCTGTTTCGTTCGGGATTGTAGGTGGCCGAGGTCAGGTGCCCCGCAGAGGGAGTTGGGCACAAAGGCTGGGCTGTTTCCCGGGGTAAGTAAAGTCAGCTGCCCAGGTGCCTGATGTCAGTTTGTAGGAGGCCTTTGGCACTCCATGGGAAGCCAGGTTTCCTGCTTGTGGCAGCTTGCATCTGGAAAAAAATGCCTTTCCGGTCGGGATTGTAGGTGGCCGGAGCTGGGTGCCCGGCAGAGGGAGTTGGGCACAAAGGATGGGCTGTTTCCAGGGGTAAGTAAAGTCAGCTCCCCAGGTGCCTGATGTCAGTTTTTAGGAGGCCTTTGGCCCTCCATGGTATGCCAGGTTTCCTGCTTGTGGCAGCTTGCATCTGGAAGAAATCCTGTTCCGTTCGGGATTGTAGGTGGCCGAGGCCTGGTGCCCGGCAGAGGGAGTTGGGCACAATGGATGGCCTGTTTCCAGGGGTAAGTAAAGTCAGCTGCGCACGTGCCTGATGTAAGTTTGTAGGAGGCCTTTGGCCGTCCAAGGGAAGCCAGGCTTCCAGTTTCTGGCAGCTTGCATCTGGAAGAAATCCTGTTCTGTTCTGGATTGTAGGTGGCCGAGGGCAAGTGCCCAGCAGAGGGAGTTGGGCACAAATGATGACCGGTTTCATGAGGAAAATAAAGTCAGATGCTCAGGTGCCTGATGTCAGTTTGTAGGAGGCCTTTGGCCCTCCAAAGGAAGCCAGGTTTCCTGCTTGTGGCAGCTTGCATCTGGAAGAACTCCTGTTCCGTTCGGAATTGCAGGTGGCCAAAACTGTGGGCCCGGCAGAGGGAGTTGGGCACAAAGGATGGCCTGTTTCCAGGGGTAAGTAAAGTCAGCTGCCCAGGTTCCTGATGTCAGTTTGTAGGAGGCCTTTACCATCCAAGGGAAGCTAGTCTTCTAGTTTGTGGCAGCTTGAATCTGGAAGAAATCCTGTTCCGTTCGGGATTGTAGGTAGCCGAGGCCAGCTGCCCGGCAGAGGGAGTTTTGCACAAAGGACGTCCTGTTTCCAGGGGTAAGTAAAGTCAGCTGCCCAGGTGCCTGATGTCAGTTTGTAGGAGGCCTTTGGCCCTCCAAGGGAAGCCAGGCTTCCTGCTTGTGGCAGCTTGCATCTGGAAGAAATCCTGTTCCGTTCGGGATGGTAGGTGGCCGGAGCTGTGTGCCCGGCTGAGGGAATTGGACACAAAGGATGGGCTGTTTCCAGGGGTAAGGAAAGTCAGCTGCCCAGGTGCCTGTTGTCAGTTTGTAGGAGGCCTTTGGCCCTCCAAGGGAAGCTAGTCTTCCAGTTTGTGGCAGCTTGCATCTGGAAGAAATCCTGTTCCTTCTGGGATTGTAGGTGGCCGAGGCCTGGTGCCCGGCAGAGGGAGTTGGGCACAAATGATGGCCTGTTTCATGAGGAAAGTAAAGTCAGCTGCCCAGGTGCCTGATGTCAGTTTGTAGGAGGCCTTTGGTCCTCCATGGGAAGCCAGGCTTCCAGCTTGTGGCAGCTTTCATCGGGAAGAAATCCTGTTTCGTTCGGGATTGTAGGTGGCCGGAGCTAGGTGCCCGGCTGGGGGAGTTGGGAACAAAGGATGGCTTATTTCCAGGGGTAATAAAGTCAGCTGCCCAGGTGCCTGATGTCAGTTTGTAGGAGGCCTTTGGCCATCCATGGGAAGCCAGGCTTCCTGCTCTTGGCAGCTTGCATCTGGAAGAAATCCTGTTCCGTTCGGGATTGTAGGTGGCCAGAGTTGGGTGCCCGGCTGAGGGAGTTGGACACAAAGGATGGGCTGTTTCCAGGGGTAATTAAAGTCAGCTGCCCAGGTGCCTGATGTCAGTTTGTAGGAGGCCTTTGGCCCTCCATGGGAAGCCAGGTTTCCTGCTTGTGGCAGCTTGCATCTGGAAGAAATCCCGTTCCGTTCAAGATTGTAGGTGGCCGAGGCCTGGTG
>NW_027095269.1:0-26841 GCF_029207755.1 Chamaea fasciata | reverse complement strand
GTTAAAGGTCCTGGGGGAAAAAGGGGGATTTGAGGTCATGGGAGCGACCCCGAGGTCATGGGAGTGACCAGTTAAAGGTCCTGGGGGGAAAAGGGGGATTTGGGGTTATGGGAGTGACCCCAAGGTCATGGGAGTGACCAGTTAAAGGGATTTGGGGTCATGGGAGTGACCCCGAGGTCATGGGGGGGAAAAGGGGATTTAGGGTTATGGGAGTGACCATGAGGTCATGGGAGTGACCCCAAAGTTATGGGAGTGAACACAAGGTAAAGGGGGGGGGAAATGGGATTTGGGGTGTTGGGAGTGACCCCGAAGTCATGGGAGTGACCAGTTAAAGGTCCTGGAGGGGAAAAGGGGGGATTTGGGATCATGGGACTGACCACGAGGTCATGGGAGTGACCCCGAGGTCATGGGAGTGACCCCAAGGCCATGGGAGTGACCAGTTAAAGGGATTTGGGGTCATGGGAGTGACCCCGAGGTCATGGGAGTGACCCCAAGGCAATGGGAGTGACCAGTTAAAGGTCCTTGGGGGGGAAAATGGGATCTGGGGTCATGGGAATGACCCTGAGGTCATGGGGGGGAGAAAGGATCTGGGGTGTTGGGAGGGACCTGGAGGTCATGGGAACATCCCCCCACCCACAGCAGGGGAGTTGGAAGGGTCAGTGTCCAGTGTCCACAGTCAGTGTCCAGTGTCCACGGTCAGTGTCCAGGGGGCAGTGTCTGGGGTGCATGGTCAGTGTCTGGTCAGTGACCAGTGTCCAGTGTTGGTGTCCATGGTCAGTGTCCGTGGTCAGTGTCCGTGGTTGGCATCCAGTGTCCATGGTCAGTATTCCAGGGTCCATGGTCAGTGTCCAGAGTCCACGGTCAGTGTCAATGGTCAGTGTCCAGTGGCCACGGTCAGTGTCCACGGTCAGTGTCCGGGGTCCATGATCAGTGTCTAGTGTCCAGATCCATTGGTCACCGTCTGGGGTCCACGGTCAGTGTCTGGGGTCAGTGTCCAGTGTCCACGGTCAGTATTCCAGGGTCCATGGTCAGTGTCCAGAGTCCGTGTCCATGGTCAGTGTCCAGTGTCCAGTGTCGGTGTCCATGGTCAGCATCCAGTATCCATGGTCAGTATTCCAGGGTCCATGGTCAGTGTCCAGAGTCCACGGTCAGTGTCAATGGTCAGTGTCCAGTGGCCACGGTCAGTGTCTGGGGTCCATGATCAGTGTCCAGTGTCCAGATCCATTGGTCACCGTCTGGGGTCCACGGTCAGTGTCCGGGGTCAGTGTCCAGTGTCCAGGGTCAGTGTCCAGTGTCCGGGTCAGTGTGCAGTGTCCGAGGTCAGTGTCCAACGTCCAGGTCAGCGGACAGTGTCCGGGTCAGTGTGCAGTGTCCGAGGTCAGTGTCCAGTGTCCGGGTCACCGGTCAGTATCCAGGTCAGTGTCCAGGGTCCGGGTCAGTGTGCAGTGTCCGGGTTCAGTGTCCAGTGTCCGGGTCAGCAGTCAGCGGTCAGTGTCCAGGGTCAGTGTCCAGAGTCCGGGTCAGTGGTCAGTGTCCGGGTACAGTGTGCAGTATCCATGTCAGTGTGCAGTGTCCAGGGTCAGTGTGCAGTGTCCGAGTCAGCGGTCAGTGTCCGGGGTCAGTGGTCAGTGTCCGGGTACAGTGTGCAGTATCCGGGTCAGTGTGCAGTGTCCAGGGTCAGTGTGCAGTGTCCGGGTCAGCGGTCAGTGTCCGGGTCAGCGGTCAGCGGTCAGTGTCCGGCTCACTCGAAGAGGGCGTTGTGGCCGCCGGAGCAGAGGAATTTCTGCAGCATCAGGTGATAGGGGAACTTGCGCTCGTCGAACAGCATGGGCGACGTGAACCCCACCGAGCAGATGAAGAACGTCAGCCTGGGGGCACGGGAGCGGTCAGTGCTGGGCCACGGCCAGGGGCGCTGGCCACAGCCAGGGCCACTGACCACAGCGCTGACCATGGACAGGGGCGCTGGCCACAGCGCTGACCATGGACAGGGGCGCTGGCCACAGCCAGGGCCACTGACCACAGCGCTGACCATGGACAGGGGCGCTGGCCACAGCGCTGACCATGGACAGGGGCACTGACCACAGCGCTGACCATGGACAGGGGCACTGACCACAGCGCTGACCATGGACAGGGGCGCTGGCCACAGCGCTGACCATGGACAGGGGCGCTGGCCACAGCCAGGGCCACTGACCACAGTGCTGACCATGGACAGGGGCGCTGGCCACAGCGCTGACCATGGACAGGGGCGCTGGCCACAGCGCTGACCATGGACAGGGGCGCTGGCCACAGCGCTGACCACGGCCAGGGGCGCTGGCCACAGCGCTGACCATGGACAGGGGCGCTGGCCACAGCGCTGACCACGGCCAGGGGCGCTGGCCACAGCGCTGACCATGGACAGGGGCGCTGGCCACAGCCAGGGCCACTGACCACAGTGCTGACCATGGACAGGGGCGCTGGCCACAGCGCTGACCACGGACAGGGGCGCTGGCCACAGCGCTGACCACGGCCAGGGGCGCTGGCCACAGCGCTGACCATGGACAGGGGCGCTGGCCACAGCGCTGACCACGGCCAGGGGCGCTGGCCACAGCGCTGACCATGGACAGGGGCGCTGGCCACACCGCTGACCATGGCCAGGGGCGCTGGCCACAGCCAGGGCCACTGGCCACAGCCAGGGCCACTGACCACAGCGCTGACCATGGACAGGGGTGCTGGCCACAGTGCTGACCATGGCCAGAGGCGCTGGCCACAGCGCTGACCACGGCCAGGGGCACTGACCATGACCAGGGACACAGCCATGGGCACAGCCACAGCGCTGGGCACTGACCACAGCACTGGGCATGTCCATGGGTATGGCCACAGCACTGGGCACAGCTGTGGGCACTGACCACAGCACTGGGCGCTGACCACAGCCAGGGGCACTGACCACAGCCAGGGGCACTGACCACAGCAGCAGCACTGTGCCTGCCCAGGCTCCGGCCCCTGGAGGTGGCACACCCACTGCTGTCCCTGGCCCTCCCCTCTCCCCAGTCCCTCCTCTTTCCAAGCCCACCCCATTCCCATTCCCATTCCCATTCCCATTCCCATTCCCATTCCCATTCCCATTCCCATTCCCATTCCCATTCCCATTCCCACCCCCTCTCCTCATCCCATCCCTGTTGTCCCCATTGTCCCCAATCCCATCCCCGTGGTCACTGACCGGAACCGCGGCGTGGGCGTGTATGGGGGCGGCTGCCAGCTCAGCCCCTTGGTCAGCAGGCGGGTCAGGGCCGAGGCCGTGGCGCGGGCGGCCGCGGTGGGCGCGGGGGGCGGCGGCGGCGGCGTGGTGACTGCGGCGCTGCCGTACCGGGGAGCCCACGCACAGCTTCACCAGCAGCCCGAAGAGCTCGGCCAGCGCCCGGCCCAGCCGCGACGACGCTGCGGGGACACGGGGGGCACGGTGAGACGCTTGGGGACACAGTGAGACACTTGGGGACACGGTGAGACACTCGGGGGGACACGGGGGACACGGGGACACGGGACAAGACAGGAGATAAGGGGACGAGACCTTCGGGGGACATGGGGACAGAGCGACAGCGGGGACACGGGGTGAAACCCCCCGGGGTCCCCCGAGCTGTTTAGAAGCCCCCAAACACAGTTTTGGGGGTCCCTCAGCTCGTTTTTGGAGCCCCCTGACCCATTTCTGGAGCCCCCTGACCCATTTCTGGGGCCCCCTGACCCATTTCTGACCCTCCCAGCCCGTTTTGGCCCCCCCAGCCCATTTCTGGGGCCCCCTGACCCATTTTTTGAGCCCCCTGACCCATTTCTGACCCCCCCAGCCCATTTCTGGAGCCCCCTGCCCCATTTTTGGGGCCCCCTGACCCATTTCTGACCCCCCCCAGCCCATTTTTGGAGCCCCCTGACCCATTTCTGGAGCCCCCTGACCCATTTTTGGAGCCCCCTGACCCATTTTTGGGGCCCCCTGACCCATTTCTGACCTCTCCCCAGCTCTTTTTTGGGGCCCCCTGCCCCCTTTCTGACCCCACCCAGCCCGTTTTTGGAGCCCCCTGCCCCACTTCTGACCCCCCAGTCCATTTCTGGAGCCCCCTGACCCATTTCTGACCCCCCCCAGCCCATTTTTGGAGCCCCCTGACCCATTTCTGGAGCCCCCTGCCCCATTTCTGACCCCCCCAGCCCGTTTTTGGAGCCCCCTGACCCATTTCTGACCCTCCCAGCCCATTTTTGGAGCCCCCTGCCCCATTTTTGGGGCCCCCTGACCCATTTCTGACCTGCCCCAGCCCATTTTTGGAGCCCCCTGACCCATTTCTGGGGCCCCCTGACCCATTTCTGACCCCCCCCAGCCCATTTTTGGAGCCCCCTGACCCATTTCTGGAGCCCCCTGCCCCATTTCTGACCCCCCCAGCCCGTTTTTGGAGCCCCCTGACCCATTTCTGACCCCCCCCAGCCCATTTTTGGAGCCCCCTGACCCATTTTTGGAGCCCCCTGACCCATTTCTGACCCCCCCAGCCCGTTTTTGGAGCCCCCTGACCCATTTCTGACCCCCCCAGCCCGTTTTTGGGGCCCCCTGACCCATTTCTGGGGGCCCCCTGACCCATTTCTGACCTGCCCCAGCCCATTTTTGGAGCCCCCTGACCCATTTCTGGGGCCCCCTGACCCATTTCTGACCTGCCCCAGCCCATTTTTGGAGCCCCCTGACCCATTTCTGGGGCCCCCTGCCCCATTTCTGACCCCCCCAGCCCGTTTTTGGAGCCCCCTGACCCATTTCTGACCCTCCCAGCCCATTTTTGGAGCCCCCTGACCCATTTTTGGAACCCCCTGACCCATTTCTGACCCCCCCCAGCCCATTTTTGGGGCCCCCCGACCCATTTTTGGGGCCCCCTGCCCCATTTCTGACCCCCCCAGCCCGTTTTTGGAGCCCCCTGACCCATTTTTGGAACCCCCTGCCCCATTTCTGACCTCCCCCAGCCCGTTTTTGGAGCCCCCTGACCCATTTCTGACCCCCCCCAGCCCATTTTTGGGGCCCCCTGCCCCATTTCTGCCCCCCCCCTCACCGGAGAGCAGGGGTTTGATCTGTTTGATGCGGGCGGCCATGGCCGGGGTGATCTTGGCCTTGGCTTTGGGGTCGCTGGCGCTGGGCTCGTCGGTCTCCATGGGGGCCAGGGGCTCCCCCTCCAGCCCCATCCCCTCCAGCAGCCCCTGGGCCGGGGGGGGGTCACTGCCCGCCCCCCCCGCGGGGCCCGCGGCCTCCGCCTCGCCCTCTGCGGGGGACGGGGGGTCAGACACCCGCACAGACCCCCAGAGTGACGTCTCCCGCAGAGACCCCCCCCCAAAAGGGTGACTTTATCTGTACAGAGCCCCCAAAATTACAATTCCTACAGAGACACCCCCCAAACTCATCTTTCCTACAGAGACCCCCCCAAAAAATGAGACATTTCCCACAGAGACCCCCCAAAAATTACAATTCCTACAGAGACCCCCCAAAAAATGTGACATTTCCTACAGAGACCCCCCCAAAAAGTGACTTTATCTATGGAGACCCCCCCAAAATTACAATTCCTACAGAGACCCCCCCCAAACCCATCTTTCCTACAGAGACTCCCCCCAAAAAACGACTTTTTCTATAGCAATCCCCAAAAGTGAATTTATCTATGGAGACCACCCCAAAAAGTACAATTCCTACAGAGACCCCCCCCCCCAAAACTGACAGTTCCTAGAGAGACGACCCCCCAAAAGCGATTTTTTCTATACAGATCCCCCCAAAAAAAAGACTTCTCCTACAGCGACCCCCCCAAAGTGACATTTCCTACAGAGACCCCCCCCAAAACTGACCTTCCCTCACAGAGATCTGCCCAACAATCGACTTTCCCCACTGAGACCCTCCCCAGCTCCCCCAAAATCCCCACGGAGCCCCCCCAGCCCCCCCATAAATCCCTCCAAACCCTCCCAAAACCCAATAAATCCCCCCCAAATCCCCCCCCCCGGACACCCACCTGCCCTGCGGCCGCCCTGGGGGGGGCTGGGGGCCGTTTTCTCCTCCTTGGGCACCAGTTTCTGCATGTCAGCCTGGCCGAACTCGCAGCCCGGGGGGAGGCTGGGGGGGCACGGGGGGTCACGGGGCTGGGGGCACCTTCCCAGTGCTCCCAGTTCCTCCCAGTCACTCCCAAACTCTCACCAGTGCCCCCCCCAGTTCCTTCCCAGTGCTCCCCAGTTCCTCCCAGTGACTCCTAAACTCTCACCAGTGCCCCCCAGTTCCTTCCCAGTGCCCCCCCCCAGTTCCTTCACAGAGCTCCCAGTTCCTCCCAGTGACCCCCAAACCTTCACCAGTGCCCCCCCAGTTCCTTCCCAGTGACCCCCAAACTCTCACCAGTGCCCCCCCCAGTGCCCTCCCAGTGTCTGTTTGGGGGGCACCACACCAGCAAGAAGCACAGATGGCTCAGCCCAGTGCCCACCCAGTCCCTCCCAGTGCCCCCCAGTTCCTTCCCAGTGCCCCACAAACCCTCACCAGTCCCTCCCAGTGCCCCCTAACCCCTCACCAGTCCCTCCCAGTCCCCCCCAGTTCCTTCCCAGTGCCCCCCAGTTCCTTCCCAGTCCCTCCCAGTGCCCCCCAACCCCTCACCAGTCCCTCCCAGTGTCCCCCAACCCCTCACCAGTCCCTCCCAGCGCCCCCCAGTCCCTTATCAGTCCCTCCCAGTGCCCCCCAGTGCCCCCCAACCCCTCACCAGTCCCTCCCAGTGCCCCCCAGTTCCTTCCCAGTCCCTCCCAGCGCCCCCCAGTCCCTCACCAGTCCCTCCCAGTGCCCCCCAATTCCTTCCCAGTGCCCCCCAGTGCCCCCCAACCCCTCACCAGTCCCTCCCAGTGCCCCCCAGTTCCTTCCCAGTGCCCCCCAGTGCCCCCCAGTCCCTCCCAGTCCCTCCCAGCGCCCCCCCAGCGCCCCGCAGCGCGGGCAGTACCTGTTTGGGGTGCACAGGGACAGCAGCACGGTGCTCTCCCACACCAGGGAGCAGTAGAGCTGGCTCAGCTTGCCCAGCACGCTCAGGCCCAGCTGGGAGCCCCACTGGTTCACCGAGATGGCTCTGATCTCGCTCTGGGGGACCCCAAACCCCCCGTGAGACCCCAGAGAGCCACCCCAAGCCCTCAAACCCTTTTCAACCTCCCCCAAACCACTTTTAAAACCCTCCCAAACCCCTCCAAGCCCCCCCAAACACCTTTCAACCCCTTTTAACCCCCCCAAGCCCCCTTTAAAACTCCCCAAACCCCATTCAAACCCCATTCCCACCCGCCTTCAACCCCCCCAACTGCCTTTAAACCCCCCAAACCCCCTTCAAACCCTCTTTAAACTCCCCCAAACACCATTCCAGCCCCCCAAACCCCATTCCAACCCTCTTAAACCCCATTCAACCCCCCCAGATTCCCTTTAAAACCCCCCAAACCCCCTTTCAACCGCCCCAAACACCATTCCAGCCCCCCAAACCCCATTCCAACCCTCTTAAACCCCATTCAACCTGCCCCAAACCCCTTTAACCCCCTCAAACCCTTTTTAAACTCAATTCAACCCCCCCAAACCCTATTGAACCCACCCCAAACCCCTTTTAAACTCAATTCAACCTCCCCAAACCCCATTCAACCCACCCCAATCTCCATTCCAACTCCCCCAAACCTTTCTCCAAGCCCCCCAAACCCCCTTTAAACCCCATTCAACCCACCCCAAACCCCCTTTAACCCCCCCAAACCCCTTTTTCAACCCCTTTCAACCCACCCCAAACCCCATTCAAACCCCCAAACCCCTTTCAACCTGCCCCAACCCCCATTCCAACTCCCCCAAACCTCTCTCCAAGTCCCCCAAACCCCTCTAAAACCCCATTCAACACCCCCAGACTCCCTTTAAAAACCCCCCCAAACCCCTTTTAAACCCCTTTCAACCCCCCCAAACCCCATTGAACCTGCCCCAACCCCCATTCCAACTCCCCCAAACCTCGCTCCAAGCCCCCCAAACCCCCTTTAAAGCCCCCAAACCCCTTTAAAACCCCATTCAACCCACCCCAAATCCCCTTTAACCCCCCCAAAACCCTTTTAAACCCCATTTAACCTACCCCAAACCCCATTCAACCTGCCCCAAACCCCCTTTAACCCCCCCAAACCCCTCTTAAACCCCATTCAACCCACCCCAGACTCCCTTTAAAACCCCCCAAACCCCTTTTAAATTCCATTCAACCCACCCCAAAGCCCCTTTAACCCCCCCAAATCCCTTTCAAACCCCATTCAACCCTACCAAACCCCATTCAACCCGCCCCAACCTCCATCCCAACTCCCCCAAACCCCTCTCCAAGCCCCCCCAAACCTCCTTTAACGCCCCCCAAACGCCTTTCAAACCCCATTCAACCCTACCAAACCCCATTCAACCCGCCCCAACCTCCATCCCAACTCCCCCAAACCTCTCTCCAAGCCCCCCAAACCCCCTTTAAAGCCCCCCCCCCGCCCCAGCCGTACCTGCCCCACCCTGCAGGTGTGCACGAACATCATGATGAAGGCGTGGGCGGCGGTCAGGGCGTGCAGCAGGGGCGTGGCCTGGGCCGACAGCGTGGCGTCGGGGACAGCGCCGGCCCCCGCCAGCTCCCGCAGCAGCACCGAGCCCCCCGGGGCCTCGATGGGCCTGTGCAGGGGCTCCAGGGCCGACAGCACGGCCTCCAGCTGCACCAGCCCCTCCTGGAGCACCTTGGGCTCGTGGGACAGGGTCTGGGGACAGGAAAAATGACAGAAAAATGACACTGGGGTCACTGAGGGGTCACTGAGCCCTCCTGGAGCGCCTTGGGCTCGTGGGACAGGGTCTGGGGACAGGAAAAATGACAGAAAAATGACATTGGGGTCACTGAGCCCTCCTGGAGCACCTTGGGCTCATGGAACAGGGTCTGGGGGAACAGAAAAGGGACATTGGGGTCACTGAGGGGTCACTGAACCCTCCTGGAGAGCCTCGGGCTCGTGGGACAGGGTCTGGGGACAGGAAAGGGACATTGGGGTCACTGAACCCCCCTGGAGAACCCTGGGCTCATGGGACAGCGACTGGGGACACACAGGGGACACCGAGAGCGTCATCAGGGGCCACACCAGGGGGGATTTGCAAACCCCTGAACCCGCCCTGGATGGATTTTCAGACCCCCAGGCTGGATTTTCTCCCCCCAGGCCAGATTTTCTCTCCCCCAGTATGTTTTTTTTTCCCCCAGGCCGGATTTTCCGCTCACCAGGATGGATTTGCAAACCCCAGAATGGATTTTCTCCCCACCAGGCCGGATCTTCTCACCCCCAGGCTGGACTTTCCGCTCACCAGGATGGATTTGCAGACCCCAGGCCAGATTTTCTCCCCCCAAGGCTGGATTTTCTCCCCCCAGACTGGATTTTCTCCACCCCAAGGCCGGATTTTCTCCCCCCAGTACGTTTTTTCTCCCCCCAGGGTGGATTTTCCGCTCACCAGGATGGATTTGCAGACCCCAGAAAGGATTTTCTCCCCCCAGGCCGGATTTTCTCCCCCCCAGTACGTTTTTTCTCCCCCCAGGGCGGATTTTCCGCTCACCAGGATGGATTTGCAGACGCCAGCCACGGCCTGGCAGGCTGCAGAGGTGGGGAAGTCCACGGGCAGGTTGGGCAGCCCCAGGATGGTGACGAGCGGCCGCAGCCCCCGCTGCGCCACGAACTCCTGGCAGTGATCGTCCGTGGTGTTGTTGCTCAGGATGGACTCCACAAACTTCATCTGGGGTTGGGGGGAGAAAAGGGGGTTCAGGGGGGCTCTGAAGGCCCTCGGGGGAGCTCTGAAGGCCCTCGGGGGGGCTCAGGACCTGTGGGGACCCCCCAGGGAAGGTGCTGGCCCTCACCACGTTGAGGATGTAGTCCATGAGAGGGATGGGGATGCGCTCCTCCGTGCCCACCACGCTGCAGAGCACACGCGGGGGGTGGTCAGGGGGGTGTGAGAGACCCCCCAGAACCACCCCGGGACCTTGTCACCACCTTGTCCCCAAGTGTGGCATCCAGGCTTGGGCTTAACCCCTGGGGACAGCCCTGGTGACCCCACAGACCCCTGGGGACCCCCATGGTGACCTGGAGACACCCCAGACCCCTGGGGACACTCCTGGTGACTCCCCAGACCCCTGGTGACCCCACAGACCCCTGGGGACCCCCATGGTGACCTGGAGACACCACAGTGACCTGGGGACACCCCTAGTGACCCAAGGACACCACAGACTCCTGGGGACACCCCTGGTGACCCCACAGACCCCTGGGGACACCCCACTGACCTGGTGATACCCCGGTGACATGCCACCACCCACCCAGGACTGACCAGGACTGACCACAGATCCCTGGTGACACCAAAGACCCCATGGGAACGCACAAACCCCTGGGGACACCACGGTGACCTGGGGACACCAAAGACCCCTGAGAACACCACATTGACCTGGGGACACTCCTGGTGACCCCACAGACCTCTGAGAACACCACAGACCCCTGGGGACACACACAGTGACCTGGAGACACCCCTGAGAACACCACATTGACCTGGGGACACTCCTGGTGACACCACAGACCCCTGAGAACACCACATTGACCTGGGGACACTCCTGGTGACACCACAGACCCCTGAGAACACCACATTGACCTGGGGACACTCCTGGTGACACCACAGACCCCTGGGGACATCATGGTGACCTGAGGACACCAAAGACCCCTGGGGACAACACAGTGACCTGGGGACACCACAGACCCCTGGTGACACTAAAGACCCCTGGGAACATCACGGTGACCCGGTGACGGCCACAACAACCTGGTGACACCCCAGACCTCTGGTGACACCCCAATGACCTCCCACCCCCTAAACCCCCCCAATCCCTCCCTTGCTCACGTCTGGCTGGGCTCGGCCTCGCTCTGCTGGGCAGCCCCGAAGCTCTGCATGGCCTGGACCTCCTCCTCCTCCTCATCCTCGCTGGAGGCCTCCTCGGCGGCGTGCGGCGAGCGCGGGGGGCGGCGCGGCCGCCGTCCCGTCCGCCTTCTGCATCGACGGCTTCTGGCAGATGTACTTGGGGTCCCTGCCCAGGCTGCAGATCTCCTCCAGCAGCTGGGAGGGGACAAAAGAGGATTTATGGAGGGTCCCTGGAGAGATTTGGGGGGGGTTTTGAAAGCCCCCCAAGTGTCCCCAAGCCGTCACCTTGATGATGGCGGTGGTGGCGTCGGTTTTGAGCGTGGGTTGGTGGCGCATCAGCTCGTCCACGGCGCTGCCCAGGTTGGAGGCTGTGTCACCTGGGGGGGGACACAGAGGGGTTTTAGGGGGGGGTTCAGGAGGTTTTAGGGGAGCAGAGCAGGTTTTGAGGGGACAAATGCGGTTTTGGGGGTTAAATAAATAGATTGGTACTGCCTGAAATAAACACAAGTCCCTTCAAAAATTGAACAAGTTGTTTAAATTTTAAGTGGGTGTTGTGTTAAAAGGCTGGTGGGGTTCTGGGGTCGCTCTGGGGGTTCCTGTCCCTGCCCTGTCCCTGTCCCTGAGCTGTTCCCTATTCCCCCATTCCTGTCCCTGTCCTGTCCCTATTCCCCCCAGTATCCCCATTATCCTAAACACCTCCAACACCCCCATTCCCCCAGCACCCTCATTCCCCCCATTCCCATCACCCCCATTCCCCCAGCACCCCCATTATTCAATACCTCCAGCACCCCAATATCCCAAATATCCCCCACATTCCCATCACTCCCATTTCCCCATCTCCCCATTCCCCCATCTCCCCATTCCTCCCAGTATTCCCATTCCTCCCACTCTCCCACTTCCCCCATTCCCCCATCACCCCCATTCCCCCCAGTATTCCTACTCCCCCAATCCCCCACTCCCCATTCCCCCCAGTATTCCCATTCCCCCCGTTCCCCCGTTCCCCCTCTCACTCCCATTCCCCCATTCCCCCAATTCCCCCATTCCCCCCATTCTCCCGTTTCCCCATTATCCCCCCCATTCCCCCATTACCCCCAGTATTCCCATTCCTCCCATTCCTCCCATTTCCCCCATTCCCCCTCTAACCTCCACTCCCCCCAGTATTCCCGTTCCCCCAAGTATTCCCATTCCTCCCATTCCCCCCATTCCCCCTCTAACCTCCATTCTCCCATTCCCATTCCCCCCAATCCCCCCGTTCCCCCCATCTCCCCATTCCCCCATTCCCCCCGTGTTCCCCCATTCCCATTCCCCCATTCCCCCAATTCCCCCATTCCCCCCATTCCCATTCCCCCCAGTCCCCCCCGTTCCCCCATCCCCCCCGTGTCCCCCCGCGTCCGTCTCACCCAGGGGGTCGGAGCTGCGGCGGCGCCGCATGGCGGGCAGGTAGTCTGGGGACAGCAGCACCTTGAAGAGGCGCTCGAAGGGCTGGCACTGCACGAAGCTCTGCAGCCCGCGCGCGTTCAGGCACAGCGCGCTGAACACGTTGGGCAGCGAGCCCAGCACCTCCCGCGTGGCCGGCACCTGCCCGGGAGGGGAAGGGGCGTGAGGGCTGCGCGCACCTGGGAACGCCTGGGGAACACCTGGGGAACACCTGGGGCAGGTGAGGGGTGGGCGCACCTGGGGAACACCTGGGGCAGGTGAGGGGTGGGCACACCTGGGGAACACCTGGGAAACATCTGGGGCAGGTGAGGGGTGGGCACACCTGGAGCAGGTGTAGGAGAGGAAATGGGACGGGTGCAAAGCAGGTGTGAGGACAAGCGGAGGGCAGATGTGGTGACAGGTGGTGAAGCAGGTGCAGGGCACGTAATGGGACAGGTGACAGGTGAGCCCCACTCACGTCCTGGACGAGCAGGGCGTGCAGCATGACATCAGTGAGCGAACACACGAGGGGACAGGAGGAAAACACATAAGGTGACAGGTATAGGACAGGTAAGGTGACAGGTGTAGGACAGGCGACAGGCAGCACAGATAAGCCCCACTCAGGTCCTTGATGAGCAGGGCGTGCAGCAGGACGTTCGTGAGGGGACACACAAGGGGACAGTGAGAGGACAGGAAAATGGACAGGTATAGGACAACTGAGGTGACAGCTGAGGTGACAGCTGAGGTGACAGCTGAGGTGACAGGCGAGGTGACAGATGTAGGACAGGTGACACGGGTAAGCCCACTCACGTCCTTGATGAGCAAGGTGTGCAGCATGTCAGTGAGGGGACACACAAGGGGACAGTGAGGGGACAGGAGAGGGCACAGGTATAGAACAGGTGAGGTGACAGGTGAGGTGACAGGCGAGGTGACAGGCGAGGTGACAGCTGAGGTGACAGCTGAGGTGACAGGTGACACAGGTAAGCCCACTCACGTCCTTGATGAGCAGGGCGTGCAGCATGACGTCGGTGAGGCCGTTGTCCTGCAGCGAGGACAGCAGCGAAGGCTCCTGGAACACGAAGACCGTCACCACCTCGGTCGCTGCGGCGGGAGGAGAGAGGGGGGCACTGAGGGCAGGTAGAGCACCTGGCGGGGTCCCCGCTCCGTGCCCGCCCTGTCCTGCCCAGGTGGGCCCGGGGCGTGGCTCACCCAGCAGGAACAGCGAGGGGCCGTAGTACTCGGCGTTGCTGATGATGTGCTTCAGCGAGGTGGGCAGCGAGCCGTCCATCACTGCGGGGACACTCGGCGGTCAGTGCCACCTCCCCTGGTCACCCCCCCCCCGGGTCACCGCGTCCCCACGTTCGGGGGGGACGGCGGGGAGCACCCACCGTGCCGGATGCCGTCGGAGAAGGCGGGGTCTTGGATGGCTTTCTTGAGGAAGTTCAGCATGGATTTGAGCAAAGCGGCGCGCTGGGGGATGCACTGCACTCCTGAGGGGCGGGGACGCAAAGGGAGGGGTGAGCCGCGCCCGCGGTGATGTCCCCAGAGTGTCCCCAGCCCCCCGGGGGGACACCTACCGCCGCGCGGGGAGGGGGTGGCAGCGCTGGTGCTGGGCACGGCGGGCAGGGCCGGCGGCTCCGGCCGCGCTTCGCCCGAGGGGCCGGGGCTGCCCTCCATAGCCACGTCGGTCACTGCACGGGGGGGACGGTGACATTGTAGGGGACGCAGGTGACACCGCGGCGGTGGGGACACCGCGGCGGTGGCGACACGGCTGTCACCACCCCTCTGCTCACCCTCCATGTCGGTCTCCATGTCCTCGCCCTCGGGCAGCGCGGCGGCGGGCGGGCGCTGCACTTTGGGTTTGATGACGAAGGGACACTCGCGGCGGCACAGATCCACCTCGTGCTGGGGCGGGGGGGACACAACCTCAGCACCCCGAAACACCCGGGTTGGGGGGGAAGACCCCAAAACAACCCAGGGGCGCCCCAAAAGCGGGGCAGGGGCGGAGGGGCAGCACCTCGAGGCGGTAGATGAAGATGGAGAGCCCGCTGTGGGACTGGAAGGCGGCCATGTCCAGGTTGGTGATGAGATCCACCACGCGCACGGCCCGCGTGACAAACGTGATCTGGTCCTGCTCGTCCCCCAGGAACTTGATCACCTGCAGAGGGGACACAGGGCAGGTGAGGGAGGCAGGGCCCGAGGCACCTGAGAGCCACCCAAAGGACCCCCAGCTCCCCCAGTAACACCTTCAGTGTCCTCATTACCCCCAGTATCCTCAACACCTCCAGCACCCCATTACCCCCCTTACCCCAACACCCCCATTACCCCCATTCCACCCACTCCCCCCAGCACCATTAACCCACTACCCCCAACACCCCAAGAACCCCCAACACCCCGAGTACCCCCAACACCCGCAGTACCCTCATTACCCCCAGCACCCCCAATATTCCCAGCATCCCCCATTCCTCCCATTTCCCCCATCCCCACCTTGAGCAGCGCCTCCATCATCCCGCAGGACACCAGCGCCTCCCCGCCGGCGTCGTAGCTGGCCAGGTGATAGAGGAAGGAGAAGAGCGCCGTGGCGAACTGGTGCGGGTAGGGCTCCATGGAAGGGTCTGCACGGGAGGGGCGCACAGGTGCGGTCAGGGGCGTGTCCCGCGGCCAGGTGAGCCCCCCCCCCCCAGGTGAGGCAGGCACGCACCGATCATGGCCTGGATGCAGTTGCGCACCAGCACGGGCAGGAAGCCGTGGTAGGAGGCGGTGCCCGTGCAGTCGATGATGCTGCTGAGCTTGGGCGTGCGCTCCAGGTGAACGATGGACGTCAGCGTGCGCAGGGACGCCGCCTTGATGTCCTGCCGGGGGACGGGGACAGCTCAGGGACAGGGACAGGGCAGGGACAGGAACAGCTCAGGGACAGGGACAGCTCAGGAATAGGGACAGGACAGGGACAGGAACAGCTCAGGGACAGGGACAGCTCAACGACAGGGACAGGGACAGGGCAGGGACAGGGACAGCTCAGGAATAGGGACAGCTCAGGGACAGGGACAGGAAAGGGACAGGGACAGGGACAGCTCAGGGACAGGGACAGGGACAGGGCAGGGACAGGGACAGCTCAGGGACAGGGACAGGACAGGGACAGGGCAGGGACAGGGCAGGGACAGGGACAGCTCAGGGACAGCGCAGGGACAGGTATGGGATAAAAGAGGGACAGGGACAGGGGAGGGACAAGGACAGCTCAGGGACAGCGCAGGGACAGAAGAAGAACGGGCAGGGACAGGGGTATTGAGAAGATACACAAGAAAACAAACGATGTGACAGGTAAAGGAACAGGGAAGTGACAAGCGAGGGAAAGGACAGGGACAGAAAAAGGACAGGGCAGGGACAGGACAGGGCAGGGACAAAGCAGGGACAGAAGAGGGGACAGCAGAAGGGACAGGGGAGGGGACAGCAGAGAGGACAGCAGAGGGCACAGCTGAGGTGACAGCAGAGGGAACAGGCAAAGGGACAAGTGAGGGGACACCTGAGGGCACAGCTGAGGGGACAGGACAGGGGACACCAGAGGGGCCAGGAGGGGACACCAGAGGACACAGCCACGCCCTCTCACACGCTCACCATCAGCTGCTTGTCGGTGATCTGCAGCACGTCCACCAGCTCCTCGATGAGCCCGTTGTACAGGATGCTGTTGGCCGACTCCTGCAGCGCGTTGGAGTAAACTGCACACACAGAGAGAGAGGGGGGGAGAAAGTCACCCCAAACCGCCCCAAAAAACCCCCCAAACCCCCCCAAAAAAACACCACCCCCCCAATTAAACCCAGCCCTGAGAAAGGCCCACCCAGGATGGAGATGGCGTGGAGCCGAGCCTGCACCGCCTGCAGCCGCTTCTTGTGGTTGGAGAAGCCGTGGGCCAGGCGGATGTGGGTGAACAGCAGCATCTGGGGGGGGAAGAGAGAATTTGGGGGGGTCAGGGAGGGTCTGGGAGGGTCAGGGAGGGTCTGGGGGGGTCAGAGAGGGTTTGGGGGGGTCAGGGAGGGTCTGGGGGGGGGTCAGAGAGGGTTTTGGGGTCCCCTCAGCGTCACCACGCACACCCACCTGCTTGTCCTTGGGGATGCTGTACATCTTGGTCAGGGATTCCATGATCTCCGAGGGGCTCTCTGAGATCTGGGGGGGAAGAGGGGGGCAGAGAGGTTGAGGGGGCTAAAATTGGGGGGCAGGGGAGAAAATTGGGGTGGGGAGGGAGAAAATTGGGGGTTGGAGGGGGGAAATTGAGGGGTAGTGGACAAAATTGGGGGGCGAGGGACGAAATGATGGAGCAGGGGACAGAATTGGGGGTGTTGGGGACAAAATTAGGGGGGTGGGAGACAAAACTTGAGGGACAGATGGACAAAATTGGGGGCAGAGAGACAAAACTGGGGTGGGGAGGGACAAATTCAGGGGTTGGAGGGGGAAAATTGAGGGGCAGGGGACAAAACTGGGGGACACGGGACAAGATTGGTGGCCAGGGAACAAAATTGGGGTGCAGAGGGACAAAAGTAGGGGGCAGAAGGACAAAATTGGGGTGGGGAGAGACAAAATTATGGGGCAAGGGATAAAATTACGGGGCAGGGGACAAGATTGAGGGGTAGGGGACAAAATTGGGGGGGCAGAAGAACAAAATTGGGGTGGGGAGGAACAAAACCGGGGGGCAGAGAAACAAGATTGAAGGCAGGGGACAAAATTGAGGGGCAGGGGACAAAATTTGGGGGGCAGAGAGACAAAAATTTGGGGCGTGGAGAGACAAAACTGAGGGGCAGAGGAACAAGATTGAGGGCAGGGGACAAAATGTGGGGGGCAGAGGGAGAGAACTGGGGGACAGGGGACAGAATTTGGGGACAAGGGACAACATCTGGGGGGCAGAGGGACAGTGCAGGGTTTCGGGGGTCCCTGAGGCCAGCAGAGCCCCCCCAGACTGACCTTGTCCAGCTGCTCGATGTGGATGTAGTGCAGGGTGGTGCTGGTGGCCTGGGGGGGGTGACAGCAGGTCAAGGGGTGTCCCCCCGGTGTCCCCAAATGTCCCCAAGTGTCCCCAAAGGTGTCACTCACCCTCTTGTCCACCTTGACCTCGACGCCCGGCTCGGCGTAGAACTCGAAGTGCAGCGTGGTGGCGCTGGGGGGGTATTTCTGGGGGGGGGACAGCAGTGTCACCTCTCCTGGGTGACAGCAGGGTCCCCTGGGTGACAGCGGGGTCACCTTCCCGGGGTGACAGCAGGGTCCCCTGGGTGACAGCAGTATCACCTCCCCCGGGGTGACAGCAGTGTCACCTCCCCAGGGTGACAGCAGGGACCCCTGGGTGACAGCAGTGTCACCTCTCCTGGGTGACAGCAGGGTCCCCTGGGTGACAGCAGGGTCACCTCCCCGGGGTGACAGCAGGGTCCCCAGGACAGGACAGGTGACACAGGTGAGCCCTGGGGTGACACAGGGGACACCCAGGACATGTGACACAGGTGACATCGGGGACGCTGAGGACAGGACAAGTGATACAGGGGACACCCAGAACAGGCAGGTGGCGCAGGTGACACAGGGACACCAGGACAAGTGACACAGGTGGCACAAGTGACACAGGGGACACAGATGACACAGGGGACACAGGTGGCACAGATGACACAGAGGACACAAGTGACACAGATGACACAGGTGGCACAGGTGGCACAGATGACACAGAGGACACAAGTGACACAGGTGGCACAGGGGACACAGATGACACAGGTGACACAGGTGACACAGATGACACAGGTGGCACAGGTGACACAGGTGACACAGGTGACACAGATGACACAGGGGACACAGGTGGCACAGGTGACACAGGTGGCACAGGGGACACAGGACACAGGGGACACAGGTGACAGGGGACACAGGTGTCCCTCACCATCATGTGCAGGTCCCTGCAGCACTCAGCCAGCCCAAAGCCGTTCTCCTTCCCGCCCCAGCTCTGCACAGAACGGCCTCGATCAGGGACACCCAAACCCTCCCCAAACCCCACAAAGCCCCCAAAACTCACCCAATCCCTCCCCCAATCCCCTCCAAACCCCCCTAAAACTCCCCCCAACCGCCCCTAAAATTCTTCCAAACCTCCCCCAACCCCCCCAAATCCTCCCCAAACCCCCCAAACCCTCCTCAAACCCCCCAAATCCTCCTCAAACCCCCCAAACCCTCCCCAAATACCCCAAACCCCCCAAACCCTCCCCAAACCCTCCTCAAACCCCCCAACCCCTCCCCAAACCCTCTCCCAACCCCCCAAACCCTTTCCAACCCCTCCCCAAACCCCCCAAACCCTCCCCAACCCCTCCCCAAACCCCCCAAACCCTCCCCAAACCCTCTCCCAACCCCCCAACCCCTCCCCAAACCCTCTCCCAACCCCCCAACCCCTCCCCAAACCCCCCAAACCCCTCCCCAAACCCTCCCCAACCCCTCCCCAAACCCACCCAATCCCTCCCTCAATCCCCTCCAAACCCCTCAAAACTCCCCCAAACTCCCCCAAACCCTCCCCAAACCCCCCCCAACCCCTCCCCAACCCCCCCCAGTCCCCCCCACCTCGGCCAGGTGCTGCAGGCGGGCCAGCAGGGGCCCGCGGCGCTCGGAGCCCAGGCGGGTGATGTAGTTGGAGCGTTTGCTGAACACGTAGAGCAGGTTGAGCACGGCCAGCACCACGTGCATGTCCGACGACGCCAGCAGCGTGGTCAGGTGCTGCGGGGGACACCGGGGTCAGGCTGTGGGGGGGCTTGGGGTGGGATTTCGGGGGGGTTCGGGGGCACTTGGGAGAGTTTTGGGGGTGGTTGGGGAGGATTTAGGGGGAGTTTCGGGGGATTTGGGGGAGTATTGGGGGGGGGGTTTAGAGGTTTGGGGGTGTGTTGGGGGCTTTGGGGAGGATTTGGGAGAGTTTTGGGGGGTTCGGGGGGATTTCGGGGGAGTTTGGAGGGATTTGGGGGAGTTTTGGGGGGGGAGTTGGAGGTGTTTGGGTGGGATTTGGGGGGTTTGGAAGGGATTTGGGGGAGTTTTGGGGGAGTTCTGGGGGATTTGGGGTGATTTGGGGGAGTTTTGGGGTGATTTGGGGGTGATTTGGGGGAGTTATAGGAGATTTGGGGGAGGCTTGGGGGTGATTTGGGGGAGTTTTGGGGGGTTTGGGGAGGACTTGGGGGGATCTGGGGCAGTTTGGAGGGATTTGGGGGAGTTTTGGAGGGATTTGGGGGAGTTTTGGGGGGAATTTGGAGGTGTTTGGGAGGGATTTGGGGGAGTTTTGGGGAGTTTGGGGAGGATTAGGGGGAGTTTTGAGAGAGATTTGGGAGACTTTTGGGGGACTTTTAGGGGGGTTGGGGGGAATTTAAGGATGTTTTGGGGGGGAATTGGAAGATTTTCTGGGGGGATTTCAGGGAGTTTTGGGGGGCTCCAGAGAGATTTGGGGAAGTACTGGGGGACTTTTCAGGGGGTTTGGGTGGGCTTGGGGGACATTTGGGGGAGTTCTGGGGGGTTTGGGGGAGGATTTGGGGGAGTTTTGGGGGGTTTGGAGGCTTAGGATGGGATTTGGGGGGATTTGGGGTGAGTTCTGGGGGGTTTGGGGGAATTGTAGGGGGATTGGGGGGGATCTGGGGGAGTTGGGAGGGGTTTGGGGGAGTTTTGGGGTGTTCAGGCCGGCTTTGGGGGGGATTTGGGGGGAGTTTTGAGGGGTTTGGGGTGGATTTGGAGAAGTTTGGGGGAGTTCCGGGGGAGTTTTCAGGGGTTTGGGGCAGCTTTGTGGGGGATTTGAGGGAGTGTTGGCGAGGCTGGGGGGGATTTTGGGTAGGATTTGGGGGAAATTTGGGGGAGTTTGAGGTGTTTGGGCGAGTTTTGGGGGGTTTGGGGAGGATTTGGGAGCTTTGGGGGAGTTTGGAGGGGCTCTGCAGTGTTTCAGAGATGATTTAACCCCAAATTCGACGCTGTTGACGTTCTCTGAGTGCATTTCACCCCAAATTTGGGGTTTGGGGGACGTTTCAACCCCAAATCTGGCAGTGTTGGTGTTATCTAGGTGAATTTCATCCCAAATTTGGGGGGTCTGGGGTGGTTTTGGGGACATTTTAATCCCAAATTTGTGGGTGTTGGTGCTACTTGGGGACATTTTAATCCCAAATTTGTGGGTGTTGGTGTTCTCCGAGAACATTTTAACTCTAAATGTGGAAGCATTGGAGTTACCTGGGCAGCTTTTAACCCAAATTTAAGGGTTCTTGGGTGGTTCTAGGGACATTTTAACTCCAAACTTGAGCCTGTTGATGTTCTCTAAGTGGATTTTACCACAAATCTGTGCGCGCCAGCGTCATTTTGGCAAGATTTCACCCTAAATTTGGGTGTTTGGAAACATTTTAATCACAAATTTGTGGGCATTGGTGCTACTTGGGGACATTTTAACCCTGAATTTGTCGGTGTCGGTGCTCTCTGAGGGGATTTCACCCCAAATCTGAGAGTTCTGCAGAGATTTAAGGATAATTTAACCCCAGATTTGAGGGTTCTGCAGTGGTTTAGGGATGGTTTAAGCCCAGATTTGAGGGTTCTGCAATGGTTTAGGGACGGTTTAAGCACAAATCTGAGAGTTCTGAAGAGATTTAAGGATGGTTTAACCCCAGATTTGAGAACGTTCATGTTTTCTGAGTGGATTTTACCCCAAATTTGGACATTTTGGGACATTTTAACCCCAAATCTGAGGGTTCTGCAGTGGTTTAGGGACAGTTTAACCCCAGATTTGAGGGTTCTGCAGCGATTTAGGGACGGTTTAATCCCAAACCTGAGCATTCTGCAGTGGTTTAGGGGTGATTTAATCCCAGATCTGTGTGCGCCGGTGTCATTTTGGCAGCATTTCACCCCAAAATTGGGGTTCTGGGGACATTTTACCCCCAAATTTGTGGGTGTCAGTATTATCTGGGCGGATTTTACCCCAAACCTGAGGTTTTTGGGACGTTTTAACCCCAGATTTGGGTGCGCCGGTGTCATTTTGGCAGCATTTCACCCCAAAATTGGGGTTCTGGGGACATTTTACACCCAAATTTGTGGGTGTCAGTATTATCTGGGCGGATTTTACCCCAAACCTGAGGCTTTAGGCACGTTTTAACCCCAGATTTAGGTGCGCCGGTGTCATTTTGGCAGAATTTCACCCCAAAATTGGAGTCTTGGGGACATTTTACCCCCAAATTTGTGGGTGTCGGTATTATCTGGGCAGATTTTACCCCAAACCTGAGGCTTTAGGCACGTTTTAACCCCAGATTTGGGTGCGCCGGTGTCATTTTGGCAGAATTTCACCCCAAAATTGGGGGTTTGGGGACATTTTACCCCCAAATTTGCGGGTGTCGGTATTATCTGGGCGGATTTTACCCCAAACCTGAGGTTTTTGGGACGTTTTAACCCCAGATTTGGGGGCGCCGGTGTCATTTTGGCAGCATTTCACCCCAAATCTGAGGCTCTGGTGTCTGTGAGGTGCTGCACCCACCTCGATGGAGCTGTAGAGGTGCCGGGAGAAGCTGTACTCGATGAGCAGAGCGGTGAAGTTGAGCAGGGCCAGCAGCAGAGCCTTGAGGGGCTGGCGCTCGGGCCGGTCGCAGGCCAGCATCCAGCTCATGGCCTCCACCGGCCGGCCCGCCTCGGCCAGCAGCGCGTCGAAACGGTCCAGCAGGTCCACCCAGTGGTACAGCTCGCACTGGGGGGGGGACATGGGGGGGTTCAGGGGGACAGGCTGGACCCTCTGAGCCTCTCCTGGAGCCCCTGAGACCCCCACGAACCCCCCACATCCAGCGTTGATTTATGGGGTTCGGGGCACAGCCTGGACTTGGGACAGACCCCAACTCTGCAGGTCCACCCAGTGGTACAGCTCACACTGGGGGGGGGACATGGGGGGGTTCAGGAGGACTCCTGAACCCCCCCTGGACCCCCTGAGTCCCCACTGAGCCCCCCAGGTCACCCCAGTGAGATGTGGGGCAGGGGGCACTGCCTGGACCCCCTGAGACCCCCCCTGGACCCCCTGAAGCCCCCCAGATTCATCCAGTGATTCAGCTCGTCCCAAGGAATTCAAAGGGTGATTTATGGGGCTGGGGGCACAGCCTGGACCCCCTGAGACCCCCCCTTGAGCCCCCCAGGTCACCCCGGGGAGATGTGGGGCTGGGGGCACAGCCTGGACCCCCTGAACCCCCCCTTGAGCCCCCCAGATCCACCCAGTGATTCAGCTCGCCCCAGGGGATTTAGGGGGTGATTTATGGGGCTGAGGGCACAGCCTGGACCCCAACCCAGACCTTCTGAGCCCCCCATAAACCCCCTCACACCCCAGGGGGACCCCAACACTCCAGGGAGGAACCCCAATATCCCAACCCAGGGGTGAGACCCCTCCCAAAATACAGAGCAAAAAACCAGAATTTTTTTCCCTCTTCCCTGGTGGTTTTGGAGAATGACAAAGAATTCGGGTCCTCCCTGGATGTTTGGGGGGGAAACCGAGGTGCCCCCCAAATGTTTTGGGGTCTATGGGGTGCCCCCCTCGTTGTTTTTAGGGATATTGGGGTTCCTCTTGGGAGTTTTAGAGGTTTGTGAGAGAAAATTCACCCCCAAACAGCTTCAGGGGTGGGGGGAGATGGAGAGGGAGAAACTGGGGACTCCCTCCCGGGTGTCCTGGGGAGTTTTGGGGTGCTCAGTGACCCCAATTTTGAGGTTCCAAATGGGATCCCAGCCTCTCCAATCCCAAACCATCAAACTCCTGGGGGAGGGGGGCTGTAGGACACTGCCGACCCCCCCAAATCTGAAGAAAGGTAAATTAAAAAAAAGGGGGGGGGGACCCCCTAACATTTGAGGGAGCTGCAGGAAATCGAGACACCCCCCAACATTTCTAAACCCTCAGAAAAACCCAAAACAGAGAGCTGAGAGTTCAGCAAAAACTGGGGACCCCCCGTCATTTCAGGAACACTCTGGGGTGTCCCCCCCCTCATTTGGGGGGTGCTCTCTGAGATTTGGGGGTGCCCCAAGGTGACAATCCCCCCGTGGCAGGGACAGTTTGGGGACAAACTCAGCAACACCTCGACAAACCCTGGACGATCCTTTGGGAAATTCCCACGTGTCTTGGGGTCCCTCCAGGTTTTTGGGGTCCCCCTGATGTGTTTGGGATCCCCAGCCAAGGTTTTTGGTGTCCCCACCAAAGGTTTTTGGGGTCTCCCCAAGGTTTTTGCCCTCCACCAGGTTTTTGGGGTCTCCCCCTCAGGTTCTTGGGGTCCCTCCCAGGTTTTTGGGGTCTCCCCCTCAGGTTCTTGGGGTCCCTCCCAGGTTTTTGGGGTCCCTCCCAGGTTTTTGGGGTCTCCCCCTCAGGTTCTTGGGGTCCCCCCCCCGGTTCTTGGGGTCCCCCCCACCTTGCCAATGTTCCATGTCTTGATCTGCTGCAGTTCTGTCACCAGCTGCTCGTCACTGCAGCCCTTGAGCTTCTCGATGAGGGCCCGGCAGTCTGCGGGCTGGGGGGGACACGGGGGTCACTGCTGTCCCCTCGGGGGGGCCCCGGTGTCCCCAACACTGTCCCGGTGTCCCCAACGCCCCCCTGAGTGTCCCCGATGCCCTCCTGATGTCCCCCAACCTTCCCTGAGTGTCCCCAACCCTTCCTCGAGTGTCCTCAACCCTGCCCTACGTGTCCATAACCCCTTCCAAGTGTCCCCAAGCCCTCCCAAGTGTCCCCAAGCCCTCCCAAGTGTCCCCAAGCCCTCCCAAGTGTCCCCAAGGCCTCACCGCCTCCGTGGGGGTTTTCTTCAGTTTCGTCCGATCCACTTTCATTTTGGGGGTTCCGATCCTCGAGCTCCGCCTGCGGCCACGGGGAGGGGGCGGGGTCACAGCAAAGCCACGCCCCTCCATGGCTCAAACCACGCCCCCCCGCGCCTGTCGCGACACAGCTCGGGGCTGTCCCGACAGAGCTCCAGGAATATGACCCGCTCCCTCACGGGTTAAATCCACTCAACCCGCGCGACCCTGAGGGGCTGCTCTATCGCGACAGGACACCCCTAACCCGACACAACCCCTCTGTCCCGACAACACTCCTCTATCCCGAAATAGCCCCGCGACACGACCCACCCCCGTCACGGATCAAAGCCACCCAAGCCGCACCACCTCGGGGTGCTGCTCCATCGCGATAGGACCCCCCCTTATCCCGACACAGCGCCTCTATCCCGACAGAACCTCGCTGGCTCAACACAGCCCCGGGAACGCGACCCGCCCCCAACGGATTCAATCCACCCACCCCGCGCCACCCCGGGGGGCTCCTCTGTCGGGACAGCACCCCCCCGTATCCCGACAGAGCCCCCCTATCCCGACACGGCCTCGCTGTCCCGACAGGCGCCGCGGCCGCCGCGGCCCGATGACGTCGCGGCACCGGCTGAACAATGAATGTGCAAAACCCCGCCGTGCCCCGGGAGCGTGTGTGTGTGTGTGTGTGTGTGTCCCCCTTCCCCTCCCCAAAATAAAACCCCGCATTCCCCCCCCCCTCATTAACCCCTGTAATTAAAGGCTGTAATTAAAGGGTTGTAATTAACCCCCCCCCCCCGTCGGTACCCCCCCCCCCCACGCCGGCCCGGCCGGTTCGGTGACAGTGACGCATCACATGAGGGGGGGGGAGATGTTTTTGGGGTGTCCCCCCCCCTCCCCCTCCCCTGGAGAAATAATTAAAAAAAAGCTTTTCCACCCTCCCCCCCAAAAAAAAAAACAAAACCTTTTTCCCCTCCTCCCCAAAATTCCTTTTCCCGGCTGGAATTCCCTTACCGGGAATCACTCCCAGTCCATCCTCGGCCCGGCCCGGTCGCTGCGAGGGGGAAGGAGGCGGGAGCTGCGAATTTTGGGGAGGGGGGGGAAGGTGTGAAATTTTGGGAGGGTTTTTTTTGAGGGGGGGGGTCCCGTGTGACCGTCAGGGTTTAACCCTAAAAATGGGATTCCCCCCCAAAAAAATCACAGAGCGGGGGGATCTTAATGCAGCCTAAAATCGCTGTAAAAACGTAGTAAAAGGAAATAAAGGAATAAAAGTGTTGGGGAGGTAATGAGAAAACCCTCAAATCCTAAAATATCTGAAGAAACGGGGTTCTAAAGGTGAGGGTGCTGCAGGAATCACGACCCGGAGGCTCAAGGGGTCCCCCCAAAACGTGAGGAAAAGGCTGAGGGGGAACCCCGAGCGACGAGGGGGCGAGCAGAAACAAACCCGAAATCTTTAAATAATTAAACCCACAAAAAACTCCTCGTAAAATACAGAGGAATTGTAAAGGCATGAGAAAGACAAATGAAGGCGGGGAGGCAGCTTAAAGAGCCGGAATTTCGGGGGGAATCCCCGCGAGGAGGTTCTGGACTGAGGGAAAAGGAGCCGTGAGGGGAAGGAAAAGGAGCCCCCAAATCACCGCTGAGGGAATGGGGGGGGCGCGCCCCTCATGACGGCGCCAAGCGCCATCCCCGCCGTGCCGCGGGCCCCGCAGCGGCACCGGGCCGAGCCCCCCCCGCAGCCCCCGCCGGTCCCGGTACCTTGAGCGGGCGGGGAGAGCAAAGGGAGGGGGGGGGGAGGTCAGAGCCCGGCCCGGGCCCGTCCCGCCGCTGCCGCCGCCGCCATCTTACACTGAGCCCCGGCCGCGGCCCCGAGATCCCGCGAGAGGCGCCGCAAGTCCCGCGAGAGCGGCCGGCGGGACGAGGAGGAGGCGGCCCCGAGGGGCGGGGCAACGCCGCCGGCAGCCAATGGGATGGCGAGAGGCGCGGGGGGTCGAGTCTCGCGAGAGTCCGCCTAGCGGCGGGGCGGGAGTTTGCCCGAGCCTCGCGAGATTTCGTGAGGAGTATGGGGGAGGGGAGGCGGTCCCTCACGGATCCCGCCTCGTACCGGGAGTGGGGGGAGGGCGGGGGGAGGGGGGGCAAGGCCCTGCCCGCCACAGAGCGGCTCAAACCCCCCCGCTCCCCTCGCAGACTGCGGGCCCCACGCCGTTCCCCTCAAGCACCGGCACTCACCGGCACGCTGATGAGAGCGAGATCTCGCGAGGCGCTGGCGGCAGCGCGGCCCCCCGAAGCCTCGCGAGAGGCGCTTGGAGAGACAGAAGCGAGAGAGGCAACGGGAGAGCGGCGGCGGCCCCGCCGAGGGCGGGGGGGGGGAAGGGAGGGCGGGGGGAGCGCGGCCGCTGCCTCAGCGGCGGGAACGGCGGCGGCGCGCGCGGCTCTCGCGAGAGCGCCGGTTAACAGGGGCGCCCGCAAATCTCGCGAGATTTGAAGCTCGTCCTCCCTCCCCGCCCCGGCTGGAGAGGACAAGATCTCGGGAGAGCGAGCGCCGCCTGAGGGAAGTCTCGCGAGAGCTGCCCGGAGGCGCGCGATGTGAGGCGAAGGTCACGTGACCCAACCTGGGTCACTTTTCACCAATTCCGGTTTTTTCTTTTTTTTTTTTATTCTACAAATACAAAAGGAAAGGGGGCGGGGCCGCGGCCTCCGGACACGCCTACAAAACAAGGGCAGCCAATGGGAAGCGGCCCCGCCCCGTCAATCAACCTGAAGACACTTGG
>NW_027095268.1:0-26951 GCF_029207755.1 Chamaea fasciata | reverse complement strand
GGGCTGTTTTGGGGCTGTTTTTTGGGGCTGTTTTTGGGGCTGTTTTGGGGCTGTTTTTGGGCTGTTTTGGGGCTGTTTTGGGGCTGTTTTGGGCTGTTTTTGGGGCTGGTTTTGGGGCTGTTTTGGGGCTGGTTTTGGGCTGTTTTTGGGGCTGTTTTTTGGCTATTTCAGGAAAGTTTTTTGGGGCAGTTTTTTGGGCATTTTTTGGTCTGTTTTTGACTGTTCCAGGCCTGTTTTTTGGGCAGTTTTTAGGCAGTTTTTGGGGCTGTTTTTTGGGCTGTTTTTTGGCTATTTCAGGGCAGTTTTTGGTCTGTTTTTGGGCAGTTTTTGGGCAGTTTTTGGGAAGTTTTGGGGCTGTTTTTTGGCTATTTCAGGGCAGTTTTTGGGCAATTTTTGGGCAGTTTTTGGGCAGTTTTTGGGCAATTTTTGGGCAGTTTTTAGGCAGTTTTTTGGCTTTTTTTTTGGCATTTTTTTGGCCAGCTTTTTGACGCTTCCATGCCTGGTTTATTTTCCGCCGTTCCAGGCGTGGCAGGCGGCCTGACCCCTCTCTCCAAGCTGCCGGCCTGTAACATCCTCCTGCTGGGCGCCCAGCGCCGAACCCTCTCGGGTTTCTCCCTCCACGTCCGTCCTGCCCCACACCGGCTTCATCTACCACAGCGACATCGTGCAGTCCCTGCCGCCGGTGGGTCACCCCCGAGACCCCCAAAAAACCCCCGGGTTTGGGGGAATTTGGGGGGGAATTTCCCTGATTCGGGGCCGGGAATTGCAGGATTTGAGGAGGAAGGCGGCGCGCTTGGTGGCGGCCAAGTGCACGCTGGCGGCCAGGGTGGACAGCTTCCACGAGAGCCAGGACGGCAAGGTGAGCGCCCAAATCGTCCCCGAAACGTGGCCAAAATATCCCCAAAGCATTCCTTAAATATCCCCAAAATGTCCCCAAAATGTCCCCAAAATGTCCCCAAAATATCCCCAAAATATCCCCAAAATATCCCCAAAAAATTCCCAAAAAATCCCCAGAATGTTCCCTAAATATCCTCAAAATGTCCCCAAAATATCCCCAAAACGTCCCAAAACGTCCCCAAATTATTCCCTAAAAATCCCCGGAATATTCCCTAAATATCCTCAAAAGATCCCCAAAATATTCCCAAAAAATCCCAGAATATTCCCTAAATATCCCCAAAATGTCCCCAAAATGTCCCCAAATACTCCCAAAAAATCCTCAGAATGTTCCCTAAATATCCTCAAAAGATCCCCAAAGTGTCCCCAAAATATCCCCAAAATGTGCCCAAAACGTCCCCAAAATATCCCCAAATGTATTCCCAAAAAATCCCCAGAATATTCCCTAAATATCCTGAAAAATCCCCCAAATGTCCCCAAAACATTCCCCAAAATGTGCCCAAAATGTCCCCAGAATATTCCCAAAAAATCCCTGGAATATCACCTAAAGATCCTCAAAATTACCCTTGAAACATCCCAAAAACATTCCCAAAACATCCCAAAAACGTCCCCAAAAGTTTCTCAAAAGATCCCCAAAATATTCCCAAAAATTCCCAAAATATTCCCAAAAGATCCCCAAAATATTCCCAAAAATTCCCAAAATATTCCCCAAAAGGTCCCAAAAATATTCCCGGAAATGCTCCCCCCAAAAATGTCCCCGAATCCCCCAAAATCCCTCCAGGACCCCCAGAATTCCCGAAATTCCCCCAGAATTCCCAGAATTTCCCCCAAATTTCCCCCAAAATTCCCAAATTTCCCCCGAATTCCGGGAATTTCCAGGTTGGGTACGAGCTGAAGGAGGAGATCGAGCGCAAGTTCGACAAGTGGCAGAAAATCCCCCCCAAAAATCCGAAATTCCCCAGAATTCCCCGAATTTCCCCCAGAAATTCCCCAAATTTCCCCACAAATTCCCAAATTTTCCCCAAAATTCCGGAATTTCCAGGTTGGCTACGAGCTGAAGGAGGAGATCGAGCGCAAGTTCGACAAGTGGCAGAAAATCCCCCCCAAAAATCCCGAAATTCCCCCAGAATTCCCCGAATTTCCCCCCAAAATTCCCAAATTCCCCCCAGAATTCCCTGAATTTCCCCCGAATTCCGGGAATTTCCAGGTTGGCTACGAGCTGAGAGGAGGAGATCGAGCGCAAGTTTGACAAGTGGCAGAAAATCCCCCAAAAATCCCGAAATTCCCCCAGAATTCCCCGAATTTCCCCCCAAAATTCCCAAATTCCCCCCAAAATTCCCAAATTTCCCCCGAATTCGGGAATTTCCAGGTTGGGTACGAGCTGAAGGAGGAGATCGAGCGCAAGTTCGACAAGTGGCAGGAGCCGCCGCCGGTGAAGCAGGTGAAGCCGCTGCGGCGCCCCTGGACGGGCAGAGGAAGAAGAGGGGCGGCCGGCGGTGCGTTCGTTAGCCCCAATTAGCCCTAATTAGCCCTAATTAGCCCTAATTAGCCCTAATTAGCGTTCATTAGCCGTTCATTAGCCGTTCATTCGCCGCTGATCGAGTTTCCCGCTTGGCGCCCGGCGAACCCCCCGGTGGCCCGATGGGAACCCCCCTAATTAAGGCTTGATTGGGCCAAGATTTGCTCCCTAATTAACCCTAATTAGATCCCAATTAGCTCCTAATTAACCTCTGGTTCTTTAATGATTAGCTCCCAATTAAGCGCCGAGGAATCCCCAATTTAGTTTCTGGGGAAGGGAGGAAGGAGGAGGCTCCCAATTAACCCCTAATTAGCCCCTAATTAACCCCTCGATAATGGCTTATTAACCCAAATTAACCTCTAATTATTTATTGATTAACCTCCCATTAATCTCCGAGGAATCCCAATTTAGTTCCCGGGGAAGGGAGGAAGGAGGGGGCTCCCAATTAACCCCTAATTAGCCCTAATTAGCCACAAGAAAACCACCAATTAACCCCAATTAACCTCTAATTATTTCCTGATTAATCCCCAATTAATCTTTGAGGAATCCCGAATTTAGTTTCTGGTGAAGGGAGGAAGGAGGAGGGCTCCCAATTAACCCCTAATTAGCCCCTAATTAACCCCTAGATAATCGCCTATTAACCCCAATTAACCTCTAATTATTTCCTGATTAATCCTCAATTAATCTCCGAGGAATCCTGAATTTAGTTTCTGGTGAAGGGAGGAAGGAGGGGGCTCCCAATTAACCCCTAATTAGCCCCTAATTAGCCACAAGAAAACCACCAATTAACCTCCAATTAACCTCTAATTATTTCCTGATTAATCCCTAATTAATCTCCGAGGAATCCCCAATTTAGTTCCCGGGGAAGGGAGGAAGGAGGGGGCTCACCAATTAACCCCTAATTAGCGCCCAGTTCGCACCCTACTTGACCCCTAATTAATGCCAAATTAAGCCCCTCATTAACCCCATTTCTCTCTTAATTGATACTCTAATGGACTGCTAATCAACCCCACTTAATCCCTAATAGAGCTCCTAATTAACCTGCCATTAATCCCTAATTTACTGCCTTGCTTAGCTGCTGATGAGCTAATTAATAAGCCTTAATTAGCACTTAATAAGCTAATTAAGCCCAGTTTTCTCCTAATTCACCCTTAATTGCTCCCCCTTTAACCCCCCCAATGAACCAGCAATCAACCCCTAAATCCCCCCTAATTAACTCCTAATTAGCCGCTATTTAACCCCTAACGAGCCCCTAATTAACCCCGACTTCGCCGCTAATTAATTCCCGCAGGTACCGGAAGATGAAGGAGCGCCTGGGGCTGACGGAGATCCGCAAGCAGGCCAACAGGATGAGCTTCGGGGAGGTAATTAACCCCCAATTAGCGCTAATTAACCCCCCCGAATCACCTTTTTACCCTTCCCGGAGCCCCACAACTCCGTTTTTCACATTTCACCCCAATTTTTCCTCATTTAACCCAATTTTTCACACATTTAACCCCAATTTTTTCCCTTTTAACTCCAATTTTCTCTCATTTAACCAATTATTTTCCCCTTTAAACCCACTTTTTCCTCATTTAACCCAATTTTTCTCATTTTACCCAATTTTTTCTCCTTTAACCCCAATTTTTACACATTTCACCCACATTTTCCCTTTTAACCCCAATTTTTTCCCCTTTAACCCCAATTTTTTCTCATTAAACCCAATTTTTCCTCATTTAACCCCAATTTTTTCTCCTTTAACCCCAATTTTTTCCCCTTTAACCCAATTTTTCTCATTTCACCCAATTTTTCCCCATTTAAAACCCAATTTTTTCTCATTTAACCCAATTTTTCTCCTTTAAACCAATTTTTCCTCATTTAACCCCAATTTTTTCCCATTTAACCCAATTTTTTCCCCTTCAACCCCAATTTTTTCCTTTTTAACCCCAATTTTTTCCCCTTCAACCCAATTTTTTCTCCTTTAACCCAATTTTTTCTCATTCACCCAATTTTTTCTCATTTAACCCCAATTTTTTTCCCCTTTTACTCCAATTTTTCCCCTTTAACCCCAATTTTTTCTCCTTTAACCCAATTTTTTCCCCTTTAACCCAATTTTTTTCTCATTTAACCCAATTTTTCACTTTTAACCCCATTTTAACCCCATTTTTCCCCATTTTTCCTGTTTTTTCCCCATTTTTTCCTGGTTTTTCCCATTTTTTTCCTGTTTTTTCCCCATTTTTTCCTGTTTTTTCCCATTTTTTCCCATTTTTCCCAGTTTTTCACCCCATTTTTTCCCCCCTCAGATCGAGGAGGACGCCTACCAGGAGGACCTGGGCTCCAGCCCGGGGACCCCCAAACCCCATTTCCCCATTTTAACCCCATTTTTCCCCATTTTTTCCTGTTTTTTCCCCCATTTTTTCCTGTTTTTCCCCAATTTTTCCCGTTTTTCTCCGTTTTTCACCCCCATTTTTCCCCCTCAGATCGAGGAGGACGCCTACCAGGAGGACACTGGGCTCCAGCCTGTGTCTCCTGGGACCCAGAACTCAAATTTCCCCATTTTAACCCCATTTTCCCCATTTTTCCCTGTTTTTTCCCCATTTTTTCTTGGTTTTTTCCCATTTTTTCCTCTTTTTCCCCATTTTTTCCCCATGTTTTTCCCATTTTCACCCCATTTTTTCCCCCCCTCAGATCGAGGAGGACGCCCACCAGGTGGACCTGGGCTCCAGCCCGGGACCCCAAACCCATTTCCCCCCTTTAACCCCATTTTCCCCCATTTTTTCCTGTTTTTTCCCCATTTTTTCCTGTTTTTTCCATTTTTTCCCATTTTTCCCATTTTTCACCCCATTTTTTCCCCCCTCAGATCGAGGAGGACGCCTACCAGGAGGACCTGGGCTCCAGCCTGTGTCTCCTGGGACCCAGAACTCAAATTTCCCCATTTTAACCCCATTTTAACCCCATTTTTCCCATTATTTTCCCTGTTTTTTTCCCATTTTTTCCTGTTTTTTTCCCCATTTTTTCCCGTTTTTCCCGTTTTTCACCCCATTTTTCCCCCCTCAGATCGAGGAGGACGCCTACCGAGGACCTGGGCTCCAGCCTGTGTCTCCTGGGACCCCAGAACTCAAATTTCCCCATTTTAACCCCATTTTTTCCCTGTTTTTTCCCATTTTTTCCTGTTTTTTCCCCGTTTTTTCCCGTTTTTCCCATTTTTCACCCCATTTTTTCCCCCCTCAGATCGAGGAGGACGCCTACCAGGAGGACCTGGGCTTCAGCCTGGGCCACCTGGCAAGGCGGGCAGCGGCCGCGTGCGCCAGACCCAGGTCAACGAGGCCACCAAGGCCCGAATCAGCAAAACCCTGCAGGTAAACCCCCCTCCCCCTCCCCCCTCCCCCCACCTGGGGGGGCTCTAATTAACCCCTTCCCCCCTCCCGGGGCTAATTAACCCCTCCCCCCCCCCCGGGGCTAATTAACGGAGCGGTTAACGGGGCGCAGAGGACGCTGCAGAAGCAGAGCGTGGTCTACGGCGGCAAGTCCACCATCCGCGACCGCAGCTCGGGCACGGCCTCCAGCGTGGCCTTCACCCCCCTGCAGGTGGGCACCGGGGGGGTTTGGGGGGCTTGGGGGGTCCCCAGTGGGATTGGGGGGATTTGGGGGGGATTTGGGGAGTTTGGGGGGATTTTGGGGGGATTTGGGGGGAGTTTGGGGGATTTTGGGGGGATTTGGGGGGTCCCGAGTGGGATTGGGGGGGTTTGGGGGGTCCCGAGTGGGATTGGGGGGGTTTGGGGGGAGTTTGGGGGGATTTGGGGGGGGTTTGGGGGGAGTTTGGGGGGTCCCAAGTGGGATTTGGGGGATTTTGGGGGGATTTGGGGGGGGTTTGGGGGGGTCCCAAGTGGGATTTGGGGGATTTTGGGGGGATTTGGGGGGGGTTTGGGGGGGGGGTCCCAAGTGGGATTTGGGGGATTTTGGGGGGATGTGGGGGGGTTGGGGGGTCCCGAGTGGGGATGGGGGGGATTTGGGGGGATTTGGGGGGATTTGGGGGGGTCCGAGTGGGATTTGGGGGGGATTTGGGGGGATTTGGGGGGTCCCGAGTGGGATTTGGGGGGATTGGGGGGATTTGGGGGGGTTTGGGGGGGTTGGGGGGATTTGGGGGTTTGGGGGGGTTTGGGGGGGATTGGGGGGGTCACAAGTGGGATCTGGGGGGGATTTTGGGGGATTTGGGGGGGGGTTTGGGGGGGTCCCAAGTGGGATTTGGGAGTTTGGGGGGATTTGGGGGGATTTGGGGGGATTTGGGGGGTCCCGAGTGGGATTTGGGGGGGATTTGGGGGGATTTGGGGGGTCACGAGTGGGATTTGGGGGGGATTTGGGGGATTTGGGGGGTCCCGAGTGGATTTGGGGGGGATTTGGGGAGGTTTGGGGAGGTCCGAGTGGGATTGGGGGGGATTTTGGGGGGATTTGGGGAGTTTGGGGGGATTTTGGGGGGATTTGGGGGAGTTTGGAGGGTCCAAGTGGGATTTGGGGGATTTTGGGGAGATTTGGGGGGGGTTTGGGGGGTCCCAAGTGGATTGGGGGATTTTGGGGGATTTTGCGGGGATTTTGGGGGGATTTGGGGGGGGTTGGGGGGGATTTGGGGATTTGGGGGGGTCACAAGTGGGATCTGGGGGGATTTGGGGGGTCTGAAGTGGGATTTTGGGGGATTTGGGGTCTCCTGGAGGGAATTTGGGGGGATTTGGGGGGTCCCAAGTGGGATTTGGGGGAATTTGGGGGATTTGGGGGGTCCCGAGCAGGATTTGGGGGGTCCCAAGTGGGATTTGGGGGAATTTTGGGGGGATTTGGGGGGTCCACCGAGCGGGATTTGGGGTCTCCTGACGAAGCATCCCGCCGACTCTCACTCCCGAATTCCCGCGAACCTTGTCGCCCTCCGACAAACTTTTCGGAGGCGCCGGAGACCCGAGAGGCCCAAAATTCCGGGACGGGGGGAGGGGAAAAGATGTTGGGGACCCCCTCCCAAATCCACCCCCCCACCGGTGGGGACCCCCGCAGGGGCTGGAGATCGTCAACCGCAGGCGGCCGAGAAGAAAGTGGCCGAGGCCAACCAGAAATATTTCTCCAGCATGGCCGAGTTCCTCAAGGTCAAGGGCGACAAGAGCGGGCTGCCCACCCCGCCCTGAGCCCCCCGAATTCCCGGGAATCCCCAGATCCCGCCCCCCCGAATTCCCGGGAATCTCCAGATCCCGCCCCCCCAAATTCCCGGGAATCCCCCAAATCGCGCCCCCCGAATTCCCGGGAATCCCCCAAATCTCGCCCCCGAATTCCCGGGAATCCCCCAAATCCCGACCCCCGAATTCCCGGGAATCCCCCAAATCGCGCCCCCCAAATTCCCGGGAATCCCCAAATTCACTTTTTTCCTCTTTATCCCGCCGAATTTGGGGTTTATAGAGAGTTTTGGGGGGGGTTTGGGGGGTCCTGGAGCTCGAGGGGGACAAAAGTGGGGTCCCCACTCCCCTGGGACCCCCCAAATCCCACCCCCCAAATTCCCGGGAATCCCCCAGATCCCGCCCCCCCAAATTCCCGGGAATCCCCAAATTCACTTTTTTCCTCTTTATCCCGCCGAATTTGGGGTTTTTGGGGGAGTTTTTGGGACTTTTGGGGGAGTTTTTGGGAGTTTTTGGGAGTTTTTGGGGGGTTTTTGGGAGTTTTTTGGGGGTTTGGGGGGTTTTTGGGGGTCCTGGATCTCGAGGGCGACACCAACGAGGTCCCCACCCCCCCTTGGACCCCCCAAATTCCTGGAGATTTCCCCCCCGCCGGTTTCACGTTCCCTTTCCGGAACTTTCTATAAACGTTGGAATTTTCTTTGGTTCGGAGCCTCTCGGGGGAGTTTTGGGGGGATTTTGGGGAGGGTTGGGGGTCACACTTCGGGGGGCTCTGGATCTTTGGGGTTCCCTCGGGGGTGGTTTGGGGAGGAATTCGGGCGGATTTTGAGGCGATTTCGGGCTTTTTTTGGGACTTTTTTGGGAGAGATTTTAAAGGGGTCACGCCTCCTGGGCGGGCTCTTGGCCAATGCCGGCCTCCTATTGGCTGTCTGGACTTGGAGTGACATCTCCGCCTCCTGGCCACGCTCCCCGCGTGCTGCCGGCGGTTATTGGCTCCCCCGCGCGAAGAAACGGCCAATAGGAGAAGAGACGCGCACGTGGCCCCGCCCCTCACGGCGGAGCTCGGCCAATCAGGGAAGGTAGCGCCCACTCCCGCCACGCTCTGAGTGACGTCTCTCCGACCAATGGCAACGAGCCTTGTACGCGCTGTCCCGCCGTGAAGGCGTGGCTCTGCCCTCTCCCCGCCCCTTTTCCGCTATAAACACAGCGCCGCCAATGGCCGTGCGGGGCTACTCTGATTGACGGCGACGCGGGGAGGCGTGACCGCCGCGCGCTCCCTCCCGCCTTCCTTTTCGTCCCAACCAATCGCCGCGCGCCCTCCGCCGATTGGCGCGCGGCTCGGCCAACGGGAGGCGGGGCGCGCGCGCGGGGCGGGGCGGCGGCCTGAGGGAGCCGCCGCCATCTTGGATGCCGCTGAGGCCGACTCGGCGCTGAGCGAGCGCAAGGAGGGACCGGGGCGGGGGGAGGGCGAAGGAAGAACAAACCCCCCCCCCCGCGAGTCGCGACAGCACCGCGGCGCTATCGCGACATCCGCGCCATTCCCCGGCCGCGCTCCGGCCGCCCCGCCAGCCTCCGGTGAGCGCGGGGGGGGGAGGAGGGGGCGGGAGGGCCCTGAGGGGAGCGGGGGGGGGGGGCGGCGCCTGGGGGTCTAGGGGGGATCTGGAGGGGAATATAGGGGAATATAGGGGAATATAGGGGATCTATAGGGGATCTATAGGGGATCTATAAGGGTCTGGGGGGGAATATAGGGGATCTATAAGGGTCTGGAGGGGTTTATAGGGGAATATAGGGGATCTGTAAGGGTCTGGAGGGGAATATAGGGGAATATAGGGGATCTATAGGGGATCTATAGGGGATCTATAAGGGTCTGGAGGGGTCTATAGGGGAATATAGGGGATCTATAAGGGTCTGGAGGGGTTTATAGGGGAATATAGGGAATCTGTAAGGGTCTGGAGGGGAATATAGGGGAATATAGGGGATCTAGAGGGGATCTATAGGGGATCTATAAGGGTCTGGAGGGGTCTATAGGGGAATATAGGGGATCTATAGGGGTCTGGAGGGGAATATAGGGGAATATAGGGGATCTATAGGGGATCTATAAGGGTCTGGAGGGGAATATAGGGGATCTATAAGGGTCTGGAGGGGTCTACAGGGGAATATAGGGGATCTATAAGGGTCTGGAGGGGAATATAGGGGAATATAGGGGAATATAGGGGATCTATAAGGGTCTGGAGGGGTCTATAGGGGAATATAGGGGATCTATAAGGGTCTGGAGGGGTCTATAGGGGAACATAGGGGATCTGTAAGGGTCTGGAGGGGTCTATAGGGGAATATAGGGGATCTATAAGGGTCTGGAGGGATCTATAGGGGAATATAGGGGATCTATAAGGGTCTAGAGGGGTTTATAGGGGAATATAGGGGATCTATAAGGGTCTAGAGGGGTTTATAGGGGAATATAGGGGATCTAGAGGGGTCTGTGGGGGTCTATAGGGATCTAGAGGGGTCTGGAGGGGAATATAGGGGGTCTATAGGGGTCCAGAGGGGAATATAGAGGATCTGTAGGGGTTTGTAGGAGTCTATAGGGGTTTATGGGGGTCTGGAGGGGGTCTAGAGGGGAATATAGGGGATCTATAGGGATTTGTAGGGGTCTAGCGGGGATCTAGAGGGATTTATAGGGGAATATAGGGGATCTATAGGAGTCTAGAGGGGAATATAGGGGATCTAGAGGGGTCTAGAGGGATTTATAGGGGCCTGTGGAGGTTTTATAGGGGTCTAGAGGGGATCTGTAGGGGTCTAGAGGGGATCTATAGGGGTCTAGAGGAGTTTAGAGGGGTCTCTACGGCTCTAGAGGGGATCTCTAGGGGATCTCTAGGAGATCTATAGGGCTCTATAGGGGTGTATAGGGGATCTGTAGAGGTTGATCGGGGTCTGGAGGGGTTTATAGGGGATCTATAGGGGATCTGTAGGGGATCTATAGGGGTTTATAGGGGTCTAGAAGGCTTTAGAGTGTTTTATAGGAGTCTGGAGGGGTTTATAGGGGATCTATAGGGGATCTGTAGGGGATCTATAGGGGTTTATAGGGGTCTAGAAGGCTTTAGAGTGTTTTTTAGGGGTCTAGAGGGGTTTATGGGGGATCTTTAGGAGATCTATAGGTCTCTATAGGGGTGTATAGGGGATCTGTAGAGGTTGATCGGGGTCTGGAGGGGTTTATAGGGGATCTATAGGGGTTTTATAGGGGTTTATAGGGGTCTAGAAGGGATCTATAGGGGTCTCTGGGGGTTCTATAGGCGTTTATGGGGGTCTGTAGGGATTCATAGGGGCCTGGGGGGGTTTTATAGGGGTCTAGAGGGGATCTATAGGGGTTTATAGGGGTCTATGGGGGTTTATAGGGGTCTAGAGAGGATCTATAGGGATCTATAGGGGTCTATAGGGATCTAGAAGGGATCTAGAGGGGTCTAGAGGGGTCTAGAGGGATTTATAGGGGCCTGGGGGGGTTTTATAGGGGTCTAGAGGGGATCTATAGGAGTTTATAGGGGTCTATGGGGGTTTATAGGGGTCTAGAGAGGATCTATAGGGATCTATAGGGGTCTATAGGGATCTAGAGGGGTCTAGAGGGGTCTAGAGGGATTTATAGGGGCCTGTGGGGGTTTTATAGGGATCTAGAGGGGATCTGTAGGGATCTATAGGGTCTAGAGGGGATCCCTAGGGGTTTATAGGGGATCTATAGGAGATCTATAGGGGTTTATAGGGGATCTGTAGGGGTTTATAGGGGTCTGTGGGGGTTTAGAGTGTTTTATAGGCGTCTGGAGGGGTCTATGGGGGATCTATAGGGGTTTATAGGGGTCTGTGGGGGTTTTATAGGGATCTAGAGGGGATCTATAGGGATCTATAGGGTCTAGAGGGGATCCCTAGGGGTTTATAGGGGATCTATAGGAGATCTATAGGGGTTTATAGGGGATCTGTAGGGGTTTATAGGGGTCTGTGGGGGTTTAGAGTGTTTTATAGGCGTCTGGAGGGGTCTGTGGGGGTTCTATAGGGGTTTATAGGGGTCTGTGGGGGTTTATAGGGGTCTAGAGGGGCTCTGTAGGGGATCTATAGGGGTCTATAGGGGCTTAGGGTGTTTTTTCGGGGCCTCTAGGGGTCTCTGGGGGTTCTATAGGGGATCTGTAGGGGTCTATAGGAGTCTTTGGGGTTTTACAGGGGATCTATAGGGGTTTATAGGGTTCTGTAGGGGTCTGTGGGGGTTCCATAGGAGCCTGTCGGGGTTTAGAGTGTTTAATGGGGGTCTATAGAGGATCTATAGGTGTCTATAGGTGTCTATAGGGGATCTGTAGGGGTTGTATAGGGGTCTCTGGGGTTTATAGGGGATCTATAGGGGTTTAGAGTGTTTTATAGGGGTCTGGAGGGGTCTGTGGGGGTTCTGTAGGGGTCTGTAGGGGTCTATAGGGGTTCTATGGGGGTCTATAGGGGATCTATAGGGGTCTGTAGGGGTTTTATAGGGGTCTGTGGGGGTTGTATAGGGGTCTGTAGGGGTCTATAGGGGTTCTATGGGGGTCTATAGGGGATCTATAGGGGTCTGTAGGGGTTTTATAGGGGTCTAGGGGGGTTGTATAGGGGTCTCTGGTGTTTTATAGGGGTTCTGTAGGGGTCTGTAGGGGACCGAGCCGGTCTATAGGGTTCTGTAGGGGCCTGTAGGGTTCTATAGGGGTCTGTAAGGGTCTATAGGGTTCTCTAGGGGTTCTCTAGGGGTCTCCGGGGCTCTATAGGGTCCCCACTGCTCTATAGGTGCTCCTGGCAGGCCGAAGGCGTCTCTGGGGTTTCTATAGGGGTGCAGACGCTCCTATAGGGGCCATGGGGCCCTTGACGGGGTGCCTGGGGGTCGGGGGGGGTCTGCAGACACCTATAGCAAACCCTAAAGGGTCTATAGGTGCCTGGGGGGGTCTGGAGGGGCCTCGAGGGGATTTATGGGGCTCTATAGGGCTCTGTGGGGTTTATGGGGCCCTATGGGCTCCATGGGGTCTATGGGGCCCTATGGGGTCTATAGGGCTCCATGGGGTCTGTGGGGGCTCTATAGGGCTCTATAGGGCTCTGTGGGGTCTGTGGGGCTCTCTGGGGTCCATAGGGGCTCTATGGGGTCTATAGGGGCTCTATGGGATCTATAGGGCTCTATAGGGCTCTGTGGGGTCTACAGGGGCTCTGTGGGGTCTATGGGGCTCTACGGGGTCTATAGGGGCTCCATGAGGTCTATAGGGGCTCTGTGGGGCTCTATGGGGTCCATAGGGGCTCTATGGGGTCTATAGGGGCTCTATGGGATCTATAGGGCTCTATAGGGCTCTGTGGGGTCTACAGGGGTTCTATGGGGTCTATGGGGCTCTATGGGGTCTATAGGACTCCATAGGGTCTATAGGGGCTCTATAGGGGCTCTATAGGGCTCTATGGGCTCTATGGGGTCTATAGGGCTCCATGGGGCTCTATGGGGTCTATAGGACTCCATGGGGTCTATAGGAGCTCTATGGGGCTCTGTAGGGCTCTATGGGGGTCTATAGGGCTCTGTGGGGGTCTATGGGGCTCTGTAGGGCTCCATGGGCTCTATGGGGTCTATGGGGTCCATAGGGGCTCTATGGGGTCTGTGGGGGCACCATGGGGTCTATGGGGCTCCATGGGGCTCTATGGGCTCTGTGGGGCTCTATGGGGTCCATAGGGGCTCTGTGGGGTCTATAGAGGTCCTATGGGCTCTATAGGGGTCCTATGGGCTCTATAGGGGCTCTGTGGGGTCTATGGGGCTCTGTGGGGTCTGTCGGGGCTCTGTGGGGTCTGTCGGGGCTCTATGGGGTCTATGGGGCTCTATGGGGTGTGTGGGGCTCTATGGGGTCTGTAGGGCTCTGTGGGGTCTATAGGGGCTCTGTGGGGCCCTATGGGCTCTATGGGGTCTATAGGACTCCATGGGGTCTATAGGGGCTCTATAGGGCTCTATGGGGTCCATAGGGGCTCTGTGGGGTCTATAGGGGTCCTATGGGCTCTATAGGGGCTCTATGGGCTCTATGGGGCCCTATGGGGCCCATAGGAGCGGGATCTGGGGGGAATTTGGGGGAATTTTGGGGAATTTGGGGGAATTTGGGGGAATTTGGGGGAATTTTGGGGACTTTGGGGATGTGCTGACGTTCCCCTCCCCCCCAGCCGGCGCCCCCCGAGGGGATGCCGAGAGCGCCCCAAGATGGCCGACAAGAGGAAGCTGCAAGGTCAGAGGTCACCTGGGGGCGGGGCCGCCTCCGATTGGCTGGGACGGGGGTGGGTGGGGCAGGGCGTGGCCCACGGGCAGCGCTGATTGGCCGCAGGTCTCGGGGTGTGGCCCATGGGTGGCTCTGATTGGCTGGGGGGCTCTGGGTGTGGCTCCTAGCCAGCTCTGATTGGCTGGGACAGGTTGGGCGGGGCTGGCTGGGGTCAGAGGGAGGCTCTGATTGGCTGTAAAGCTCCGGGTGTGGCCCACCAGTGCCTCTGATTGGCTGTAGGGATCTGGGTGTGGTCCATGGGGGGTTCTGATTGGCTGGGGGGCTGTGGGTGTGTCCCACGGCCATCTCTGATTGGCCGTGACCCCGTGGGCGTGGCCTCCCCCAGGTGAGATCGACAGGTGCCTCAAGAAGGTGTCGGAGGGCGTGGAGCAGTTCGAGGACATCTGGCAGAAGGTGAGGGGGGAACGCCCCCGAAATTCCCCCAAAATCTCCCAAATTCCACTGAAATCCCCCAAAATTCCACAAAAAAACCCCAAATTCCACAGAAATTCCCCAAAATTCCCCCAAAATGTCCCAAATTCCACAGAAATCCCCCCCAAAAAAACCAAATTCCCTAGAAATCCCCCAAAATTCCACCCAGAAACCCCAAATTCCACAGAAATTCCCCCAAAATTCCACATAAAAACCCCAAATTCCACAGAAATCCCCCAAAATTCCCCCAAAATGTCCCAAATTCCACTGAAATTCCCCCCAAAAAACCAAATTCCACAGAAATCCCCCAAAATTCCACATAAAAACCCCAAATTCCACAGAAATCCCCCCAAAAAACCCAAATTCCACAGAAATCCCCCAAAATTCCACAAAAAACCCCCAAATTCCACAAAAATTCCCCCAAAATTCCACATAAAACCCCCAAATTCCACAGAAATCCCCCCCCAAAAAACCAAATTCCACAGAAATCCCCCAAAATTCCCCCAAAATGTCCCAAATTCCACAGAAATCCCCCCCAAAAAAACCAAATTCCCTAGAAATCCCCCAAAATTCCACCCAGAAACCCCCAAATTCCACAGAAATGCCCCCAAATTCCCCCAAAATGTCCCAAATTCCACAGAAATGCCCCAAAATTCCCCCAAAATGTCCCAAATTCCACAGAAATCCCCCAAAATTCCACCCAGAAAACCCCAAATTCCACAGAAATCCCCCCAAAAAACCTAAATTCCCCCAAAAAACCCGAAATTTCCCAGAAATGCTCCGCCCAAAACCCCAAATTCCCCAAAATCCACCCAAAACCCCCCAAATTCCACAGAAATCCTCCCAAAAAACCCAAGTCCAACCCAAGAATCCCCAAATTCCCCTAAAAGACCCCGAAATTCCACAAAAGTTCCCCAAAAAAAACCCAAATTCAACAAAAGTTCCCCAAAAAACCCCAAAATTCCACAGAAGTTCCCCAAAATCCGCCCCCAAAAAACCCAAATCCAGCCAAAAAACCCCAAATCTCCCTAAAATTACCCCCAGAACCCTCAAAATTCCCCAAAAAACCCCCAAAATTCCCCAAAAACCCCCAAAATTCCCCAAAAAACCCCCAAAATTCCTCAAAACCCCCCAAAATTCCCCAAAAAACCTCCAAAATTCCCCAAAAACCCCCAAATTCCCCAAAAACCCCCAAAATTCCCCAAAAACCCCCAAAATTCCCCCAAATCCCCAAATTTCCCCAAAATTCTCCCAAAACCCCCAAAATTCCCCCAAATTTCCCCAAAAACCTCCAAATTTCCCCAAAATCACCCAAATTTCCCCAAAACCCCCCAAAATTCCCCAAAACCCCCCAAATTCCCCCAAAACCCCAAATTTCCCCAAAAACCTCTAAAATTCCCCAAAAATCCCAAAATTTTCCCCAAAATTCCCCAAATTTCCCCAAATCCCCCCAAAATCCCCCAAATTTCCCCAAAATCCCCCAAATTTCCCCAAATTTCCCCAAATTTTCCCCAAATTTCCCCAAATCCCCCCAAATTTCCCCAAAATCCCCCAAATTTCCCCAAATTTTCCCCAAATTTCCCCAAATTTCCCCAAATTTCCCCAAAATTCCCCAAAATCCCCCAAAATCCCCCAAATTTCCCCAAATTTCCCCAAATTTCCCCAAAATCCCCCAAAATTCCCCAAAATCCCCCAAAATCCCCCAAATTTCCCCAAATCCCCCCAAATTTCCCCGGCAGCTGCACAACGCGGCCAACGCCAACCAGAAGGAGAAGTACGAGGCCGACCTGAAGAAGGAGATCAAGAAACTCCAGGTGCCCGAAATCCGGGGGGAAAAACGGGAAAAACGGGAAAAAACGGGAAAAAAACGGGAAAAAAACGGGAAAAAAAGGAAAAAAATGGGAAAAAACAGGGAAAAAACGGGAAAAAAACGGGAAAAAACGGGAAAAAAACGGGAAAAAACGGGAAAAAAACGGGAAAAAACGGGAAAAAAACGGGAAAACCGGGAATTCCCAAATTCCCCTCGGCGTCTTTGGGCTCCGGCCAAACCCCCAAAATCCTCAAAATTCCCCCAAAATTCCCCCAAAATTCCCTCCGGGATCCCCCCTGACACCCCAGAGGGTTTTGGGGGATTTTTTGGGGTTTTTTGGGATTTTTTTGGATTTTTTTGGGGTGTTTGGGGTTTCTTTGGCGTGTTTTGGGATTTTTTGGGATTTTTTTGGGGGTTTTTTGGGGGTTTTTGGCTTTTTTTGGCTTTTTTTTGGATTTTTTTTGGCGTGTTTTGGGATTTTTTGGGATTTTTGGGGTTTTTTTTTGGGATTTTTGGGGGTTTTTTTGGGATTTTTTGGGGTGTTTTGGGTTTTTTTAGGGTTTTTGGGGTTTTTTGGGATTTTTTGGGGTTTTTTGGCGATTTTGGGGGATTTTTTGGGGCTGTTTTGGGATTTTTGGGGGGTTTTTGGGGATTTTTTGGGGGTTTTTAGGGATTTTTTGGGGTTTTTTGGGATTTTTTTGGATTTTTTTGGGGTGTTTGGGGATTTTTTTGGCGTGTTTTAGGTTTTTTGGGTTTTTTGGGGGTTATTTGGCGATTTGGGGGGATTTTTTGGGGGTGTTTTGGGATTTTTTTGGGATTTTTTGGGATTTTTTGGGAATTATTTTGGGGTTTTTTGGGGTTTTTTGAGGTGTTTTGGGATTTTTGGGGGGTTTATGGGTTTTTTTGGGGGTTTTTTGGGATTTTTTTTAGGGTGTTTTGGGATTTTTGGGGATTTTTGGGGGTTTTTGGGGATTATTTTGGGGTTTTTTTGGGATTTTTTGCCTTTTTGGGGTTTTTTTTTATTATTTTTGGGGTTTTGGGAGGTGTTTTGGGATTTTTTTGGGGCGTTTTGGGTTTTTTTAGGGTTTTGGGGGTTTTTTGGGGTTTTTTGGCGATTTTTGGGGATTTTTTTGGGGTGTTTTGGGATTTTTTGGGGGGTTTTGGGGATGTTTTGCGGATTTAATGGGTTTTTGGGAGATTTTTGGGGATTTTGGGGGTTTTTTTGGGGATTTAATGGGTTTTTTGGGGTGTTTTGGGATTTTTTGGGGGGTTTTGGGCCGTTTTTGGCCGTTTTTGGTCATTTTTTGGCCATTTCTGGCCGTTTTTTGGCCATTTTTGGTCATTTTTTGGCCAATTTTTGGCCGTTTTTGGTCATTTTTTGGCCGTTTTTGGCCATTTTTGTCTATTTTTGGCTGGTTTTGGCCTTTTTTGGCCGTTTTGGCCGTTATTAGCTGTTTTTGGCCGTTTTTGGCCGTTTTTGGCCATTTTTTGGCCTTTTTTTGGCCTTTTTTTGGCCTTTTTTTGCCATTTTTGGCTGGTTTTGGTCATTTTTTGGCCGTTTTTTGGCCATTTTTTGGCCGTTTTTTGGCCGTTTTTTGGCCAATTTTTGGCCGTTTTTGGTCAATTTTTGGCCGTTTTTAGCCATTTTTGTTTATTTTTGGCCGTTTTTGGCTGTATTTGGCCGTTTTTGGCCGGTTTTGGCCATTTTTGTCTCTTTTTGGCCGTTTTTGGTCAATTTTTGGCCGTTTTTGGCCGTTTTTTGCCATTTTTGGCCGTTTTTTGCCATTTTTGGCCGTTTTTGGCCGTTTTTGGTCAATTTTTGGCCTTTTTGGCTGGTTTTTGGCCGTTTTTTGCCAATTTTGGCCGTTTTTTGCCATTTTTGGCCGTTTTTGGCCTTTTTTGGTCAATTTTTGGCCGTTTTTGGCCATTTTTGGCCATTTTTGGGCCGTTTTTGGCCATTTTTGTCTATTTTTGGCCGTTTTTAGCCTTTTTTTGGCCGTTTTTGGCCATTTTTGGCCATTTTTGTCTATTTTTGGCTGGTTTTGGCTGGTTTTGGCCTTTTTTGGCCGTTTTTGGCCATTTTTGTATATTTTTGGCCGTTTTTGGTCAATTTTTGGCCGTTTTTGGCCATTTTTGGCCGTTTTTGGCCATTTTTGGCCGGTTTTGGCCGTTTCCGGCCGGTTTTGGCCGTTTCCGGCCGTCCCCCGACGTGCCCTCCGTGTCCCCGCAGAGGCTGCGGGACCAGATCAAGACATGGGTGGCCTCCAACGAGATCAAGGACAAGCGGCAGCTCATCGAAAACCGCAAACTCATCGAGACGGTAGCCGGGCCTCGGGGGGGGGAAAAAATGGGATTTGGGGGAAAAAATTGGGGGTTTGGGCAAAAAATGGGGTTTGGGGGGAAAAAACCGGGGATTTGGGGGGAAAAATGGGGGATTTTGGGAGAAAAATGGGAGTTTGGGGGGAAAAATGGGAGTTTGGGGGGAAAATGGGGATTTGGGGTGAAAAAACGGGGATTTGGAGCAAAAAAACAGGGATTTGGGGAGGAAAATGGAGGATTTGGGAAAAAAGGGGATTTGGGGGGAAAAATGGGGATTTGGGGGGAAAAAATGGGGATTTGGGGAAAAAAAACGGGGATTTGGAGCATAAAAAGGGGATTTGTGGGAAAAATGGAGATTTGGGGGGGAAAATGGACAATCTGGGGGAAAAATGGGGATTTGGGGAAAAAAACCAGGGATTTGGGGGTAAAAAACGGGGATTTGGGGAGAAAACTGGGGATTTGGGGAAAAAATGGGATTTTGGGGGGAAAAAATGGGGATTTGGGGGTAAAAAATGGGGATTTGGGGGGAAAAATGGACAATTTGAGGAAAAAAATGGGAATTTGGGGAAAAAAAAGTGATTTTGGGGAGAAAACTGGGGATTTGGGGGGAAAAATGGACAATTTGGGGGAAAAAATGGGGATTTGGGGGTAAAAAAATGGGATTTGGGGGGAAAAAATGGGGATTTGGGGGGAAAAACGGGGGTTTTTGGGAAAAAAGAAAAAAACATCCCAGGGCTTTGGGAGGAGAAAGGATTTCCCTGAGGAGAAATGAGGATTTCCCCTCCGCCAAAGGAGATTTATTCCCCAAGCCGAAAACGACGTTTCCGGAGCGTTTGTTTTCCCAGGGAAATTGAGATTTTTTTTTTCCCCCTGGAAAAAAAAATTTCGGGAGCAGCTTCGAATTTTTTTTATTATTATTATTATTTTTTTTGGAAGATATTTGCCACCTGAGCGGGGAGAAAAAAAAAAAAAACCAAACAACATTTTTGGGGCCGAAAAAACTGATTTCCGCCGAGTTTTGAGTTGGGATCGCGCCTTTTTCCGGCCCTGAGGTTTTCTCCGGCCCAAAATTCCGATTTTTTTTTTTTTTTTTTCCCTTTTTTTGGTTTTTTTTTTTTGGCAGCAAATGGAACGCTTCAAGGTGGTGGAGCGGGAGACCAAGACCAAAGCCTACAGCAAGGAGGGGCTGGGGCTGGCCCAGAAGGTCGACCCGGCGCAGAAGGAGAAGGAGGAGGTCGGCCAGTGGCTCACGGTGAGAAACCCCCAAAAATTCCCTTCGCTCCTGGAAAAACGGCTTTTTTCGGCATCAAAATCAGTTTTTTCCTCGAAAAACGGCTTTTCTCGGCGTCAAAATCGGGTTTTTTCCTCAAAAAACGGCTTTTTTCAGCGTCAAAATCAGGTTTTTCTTTAAAAAACGGCTTTTTTCTGCATTAAAATCAGTTTATTCCTCGAAAAACGGGTTTTTTCTGTGTCAAAATCAGGTTATTCCTCGAAAAACGGCTTTTTTCTGCGTCAAAATCAGTTTTTTGCTCGAAAACGGCTTTTTTCTGCATCAAAATCAGTTTATTCCTCGAAAAACGGGTTTTTTCTGCGTCAAAATCAGTTTTTTCCTCGAAAAACGGCTTTTTTCTGTGTCAAAATCGGGTTTTTCCTCGAAAAACGGCTTTTTTCTGCGTCAAAATCGGGTTTTTCCTCGAAAAACGGCTTTTTTCAGCGTCAACATCGGGTTTTTCTTTAAAAAACGGCTTTTTTCTGCGTCAAAATCAGTTTATTCCTCGAAAAACGGCTTTTTTCTGCATCAAAATCCGGGTTTTTCCTCAAAAAAAGGGGGTTTTTGTGATGAAAACCTGTTTTTTTCCTCAAAAAGCAGCTTTTTTCTGTGTAAAAATCAGGGTTTGTTCCTAAAAAAAGGGGGTTTTTTTGATGAAAATCAGTTTTTTCCTTGAAAAACGGCTTTTTTCTGCGTCAAAATCGAGTTTTTCCTCGAAAAACGGCTTTTTTCTGCTTCAAAATCAGTTTATTCCTCGAAAAACGGGTTTTTTCTGTGTCAAAATTGGGTTTTTCCTCGAAAAACGGCTTTTTTCTGCATCAAAATCAGTTTATTCCTCGAAAAACGGCTTTTCTCGGCGTCAAAATCGGGTTTTTCCTCAAAAAACGGCTTTTTTCTGCGTCAAAATCGGGTTTTTCCTCGAAAAACGGCTTTTTTCTGTGTCAAAATCGGGTTTTTCCTCAAAAAACGGCATTTTCGGCGTCAAAATCGGGTTTTTTCCTTAAAAAAATGGGTTTTTTAATGAAAATCAGGTTTTTCCTCAAAATGCGGCTTTTTTCTGCGTCAAAATCGGGTTTTTCCTCAAAAACGGCTTTTTTCTGCATCAAAATCAGTTTATTCCTCGAAAAACGGCTTTTTTCTGTGTCAAAATCGGGATTTTTCCTCGAAAAACGTTTTTTTTTCAGCGTAAAAATCGGGGTTTTCCCTTGAAAAAGTGGTTGGTTTGGGTTTTTTTAATGAAAATCAGTTTTTTCCTCGAAAAACGGGTTTTTTCTGCGTCAAAATCAGTTTATTCCTCGAAAAACGGCTTTTTTTCTGCATCAAAATCGGTTTTTTTCCTCAAAAACGGCTTTTTTCTGCGTCAAAATCAGTTTTTCCCTCGAAAAAACGGCTTTTTTCTGTGTCAAAATCTGGTTTTTCCTCGAAAAAACGTTTTTTTTCAGCATAGAAATCGGGTTTTTCCCTTGAAAAAGTGGTTGGTTTGGGTTTTTTTTAATGAAAATCAGTTTTTTCCTCAAAAAGCGGCTTTTTTCTGCATAAAAATTGTGTTTTTTTCCTCGAGAAAATGTTTTTCTTAAAATAAAAATCCTTTTTTTTCCTCAAAAAATGTTTTCTTTTTAATGAAAATCGCTTTTTTCCTCAAGAAACGGCTTTTTTTCCGCATAAAAATCATTTTTTTTCCTTGAAAAAATGATTGGAATGGGGTTTTCTTGATGAAAATCAGTTTTGTCCTGGAAAAATGGGGTTTTTTTAAGGAAAATCACTTTTTTCCTCAAAAAGCGGCTTTTTCCTGTGTCAAAATCGGGGGATTTTCCTCGAAAAATGGAGTTTTAATGAAAATCCCTTTTTTCCCTCAAAGAACGGCATTTTTTTTAAAATGAAAATCTCTTTTCCTCGAAAAAAATGGGGGTTTTTTAACTGAAAATCCCTTTCTTTCTTGAAAAAAACGACTTTTTTAAAATGAAAATCACGTTTTTCCTGGAAAAAAATGATTCTTTCTAACGAAAATCCCTTTTTCCCTCAAAACTCGTCATTTTTCCTCCCCAACTTCCCTTTTCTCATCCCAAAACTCCCCAAACCTCTCGCTTTTTCCTTTGAATCTTTTTTCCTTCCTAAAATTAGATTTTGTTTCCTTCCCAAAAATCTTTTTTTTCCCACAAAATCGAATTTTTCCTCCGCGAAGTTTTTTTTTTCTTTGTACGAATCGTTTTTTTTAACCGGAATAAATTTTTTTTTTTTATCGCAAAGCTGGGTTTGTTCTTTAAAAAAACCTCGTTTTTTTTTGGTGAAAAAATCGGATTTTTTTTCCTTGGAAAGTTGGATTTTGTTCCCCGAACTTCCCCTTTTCGCCCCAGAACACGATCGACACGCTGAACATGCAGGTGGATCAGTTCGAGAGCGAGGTGGAGTCGCTGTCGGTGCAGACCCGCAAGAAGAAGGGCGACAAAGATGTGAGCGGCCCCAAAACCCCCCCAGAAAATCCCAAAATCCCACAAAATCCCACAAAATCCCCACAATCCCACAAAATCCACAAAATCCCCAAATTCACCCCAAAAAAAACCCCAAAATCCCACAAAATCCCACAAAATCACCCCAAAAAATCCCCAAAATCCCCCAAAATCCCACAAAATTCCCCGAAATCCCACAAAATCCCCCAAAATCCCACAAAATCTCCCCAAAAAATCCCCAAAATCCCCAAATTCACCCCAAAAAGACCCCAAAATCCTACAAAATCCCCCAAAATCCCCAAATTCACCCCAAAAAAACCCCAAAATCCCACAAAATCCCACAAAATCCCCCAAAATCCCACAAAATCCCCCAAAAATCCCCAAAATCCCACAAAATTCCCCAAAATCCCACAAAATCCCCCAAAATCACGCCAAAAAAATCCCCAAAATCCCCAAATTCACCCCAAAATCCCCAAAATCCCACAAAATCCCCCCAAAATCCCCAAAAATCCCACAAAATTCCCCAAAATCCCAAAAAATCCCCCCAAAATCCCACAAAATCCCCGAAAATCCCCAAATTCACCCCAAAATCCCGCAAAATCCCACAAAATCCCACAAAATCACCCAAAAAAAATCCCCCAAATCCCCCCAAAAAATCCCCCAAATCCCCAAATTCACCCCAAAATCCCCCCAAAATCCCCCCAAATCCCACAAAATCCCCCAAAATCACCCCAAAATCCCACAAAATTCCCCCAAAATCCCCCAAAATCACCCCGAAAATCCCCCAAAATCCCCCAAAATCCTCCCAAAATTCCCCCAAAATCCCCCCAAATCCTCCCAAAATCCCAGAAAATCCCCAAAATCCCCCAAAATTCCCCCAAAATCCCCTCAAATCACCCCAAAATCCCAGAAAATCCCCCCAAAATCCCCCAAAATCCCCCAATCCCCCGAGCCCTCCCATTCCCAGCGCTCCCGGCTGGATCCCAGTGAGCCCTGATCCCGATTTCCCTCTGGTTTCCTCTCGTTTTTCCCATTTTTTCCCGTTTTTCCCGTTTTTTCCCCCAGAAGCAGGAGTGGATCAAGGCCCTGGAGTGGCCCCGGTTCCCCGCGCAGATTTTTTCCGTTTTTCCCCGTTTTCCCCCCGTTTTTCCCCGTTTTTTCCCGTTTTTTTCCCATTTTTCCCGTTTTTTTCCCGTTTTTTTCCCATTTTTCTTTTTTCCCGTTTTTTCTGTTTTTTTTCCCGTTTTTTTTCCCACTTTTCCCGTTTTTTTTCCCCCAGAAGCAGGACTGCATCGAGGCGCTGAAGCGGCAGGTGGAGCGGCCCCGCTTCCCCTTGCCGATTTTCCCCCCCGTTTTTTTCCCCGTTTTTTTCCCATTTTTTCCCCGTTTTTCTTCCCTTCCCCGTTTTTTTTCCCGTTTTTTTCCGGTTTTTTTCCCGTTTTTTTCCCACTTCTCCCGTTTTTTTCCCCCAGAAGCAGGACCGCATCGAGGCGCTGAAGCGGCAGGTGGAGCGGCCCCGCTTCCCCTTGCCGATTTTCCCCCCGTTTTTTTCCCCGTTTTTTTCCCCATTTTTCCCCATTTTTCCCCGTTTTTTCCCGTTTTTTTCCCATTTTTCCGTTTTTCCCCGTTTTTTTTCCCGTTTTTTCCCACTTTTCCCGTTTTTTTCCCCCAGAAGCAGGACCGCATCGAGGCGCTGAAGCGGCAGGTGGAGCGGCCCCGCTTCCCCCTTGCCGATTTTCCCCGTTTTTTTTCCCCGTTTTTTTCCCCATTTTTTCCCCATTTTTCCCCATTTTTCCCCGTTTTTTCCCCGTTTTTTTCCCATTTTTTCCCATTTTTCCCATTTTTTTTCCCGTTTTTTTCCCACTTCTTCCCGTTTTTTCCCCCAGAAGCAGGACCGCATCGAGGCGCTGAAGCGGCAGGTGGAGCGGCCCCGCTTCCCCTTGCGGATTTTCCCCGTTTTTTCCCCATTTTTCCCCCGTTTTTCCCCGGTTTTTTTCCCGTTTTTTCCCATTTTTTTCCCGTTTTTCCCCGTTTTTTTTTCCCGTTTTTTTCCCACTTTTCCCGTTTTTTTCCCAGAAGCAGGACCCGCATCGAGGCGCTGAAGCGGCAGGTGGAGCGGCCCCCGCTTCCCCCTTGCCGATTTTCCCCCGTTTTTTCCCCGTTTTTTTCCCATTTTTTCCCGTTTTTCCCCGTTTTTTTTCCCCGTTTTTTTTCCGGTTTTTTCCGGTTTTTTCCCACTTTTCCCGTTTTTTTTTCCCCCAGAAGCAGGACCGCATCGAGGCGCTGAAGCGGCAGGTGGAGCGGCCCCGCTTCCCCTTGCCGATTTTTCCCCGTTTTTTTTCCCCGTTTTTTCCCATTTTTCCCGTTTCTTTCCCCGTTTTTTTTCCCGTTTTTTTCCGTTTTTTTCCGTTTTTTTTTCCCATTTTCTCCCCGTTTTTTCCCCCAGAAGCAGGACCGCATCGAGGCGCTGAAGCGGCAGGTGGAGCGGCCCCGCTTCCCCTTGCCGATTTTCCCCGTTTTTTTCCCCCGTTTTTTCCCATTTTTCCGTTTTTTCCCCGTTTTTTTTTCCCGTTTTTTCCGTTTTTTCCGTTTTTTTCCCACTTTTCCCGTTTTTTCCCCCAGAAGCAGGACCGCATCGAGGCGCTGAAGCGGCAGGTGGAGCGGCCCCCGCTTCCCCTTGCCGATTTTCCCCCCGTTTTCTTTCCCCGTTTTTTTCCCATTTTTCCTGTTTTCCTTCCCCGTTTTTTTTTCCCGTTTTTTCCGGTTTTTTCCCATTTTTTTTCCCACTTTTCCCGTTTTTTTCCCCCAGAAGCAGGACCGCATCGAGGCGCTGAAGCGGCAGGTGGAGCGGCCCCGCTTCCCCCTTGCCGATTTTCCCCCCGTTTTTTTCCCCGTTTTTTCCCATTTTTCCTGTTTTTTCCCCCCGTTTTTTTTCCCGTTTTTTTCCGGTTTTTTTTCCCATTTTTTTTTCCCACTTTTCCCGTTTTTTTCCCCCAGAAGCAGGACTGCATCGAGGCGCTGAAGCGGCAGGTGGAGCGGCCCCCGCTTCCCCTTGCCGATTTTCCCCCGTTTTTTCCCCGTTTTTTTCCCATTTTTCCTGTTTTTTTTTCTTCCCCGTTTTTTTTCCCGTTTTTTTCCGTTTTTTTCCCGTTTTTTTTTTCCCATTTCTCCCGTTTTTTTCCCCCAGAAGCAGGACCGCATCGAGGCGCTGAAGCGGCAGGTGGAGCGGCACCGCTTCCACGTGCGGATGCTGGAGACGCTGCTGCGGATGCTGGACAACGACTCCATCCCCGTGGATCCCGTGCGGAAGCTGAAGGACGACGTGGAATATTACGTGGATTCCTGCCAGGAGCCCGACTTCGAGGAGAACGAGTTCCTCTACGATGACCTGGACCTCGACGACATCCGTAGGGAGCGGGGAGAAACGGGAAAAATCGGGAAAAACGGGAAAAACGGGGAGAATCGGGGGGGAAATGGGGGAAAACCAGGAAAAATCGGGGGGGGAAATGGGGGGAAAAGGGGGAAAAATGGGGGAAAAATGGGGGAAAAGTGGGGGGAAAAATGGGGGGGAAAAACGGGGGGGAGAAATGGGGAAAAATAGAGGGAAAGGGGCAGGAAAATGGGGGGAAAAATGGGAAAAATCAGGGGGAAATGGGGAGAAAAGAGGGAAAAATGGGAAAAAACAGGGGGGAAATGGGGGGAAAATGGGGTAAAAGAGGGAAAAATGGGGGAAAAAAAGGGTGGGAGAAAGGGGGAAAAATAGAGGAAAATGGGCAGGAAAATGGAGGGAAAAATGGGAAAAATCAGGAGGGAAGAGAGGGAATAATGGGGGGAAAAAGGGGGGGAAAAAGGGGGCAAAAATGGGGAAAAAATAGAGGAAAATGGGGGGGAAAATGGGGGAAAATGGGAAAAATCCAGGGGGAAATGGGGGGGAAAAGAGGGGAAAAAATGGGGAAAAAAGTGGGTGGGAGAAAGGGGGAAAAATGGGGAAAAAATAGAGGAAAATGGGGGGAAAGAGGGAAAAATGGGAAAAATTGGGGGGGAAATGGGGGGAAAAGAGGGAAAAGTGGGGGAAAAATGGAGAAAAATGGGTGGGGGAAAGGGGGGGAAAATGGGGAAAAATTAGAGGAAAATGGGGGAAAATGAGCTGGAAAATGGGGAAAAAATAGAGAAAAATAGAGGGAAATGGGCCGGAAAATGAGAAAGGTCCGGTGGGAAAACGGGAAAAAAACGGGTGGAAAATGGGGAAAACCGGGAAAACGGGAAGAAAATGGGGGAGAACGGGAGGAGAGGATTTGAGGAGGGAAGCGTGGGATCGAGGAAAGAGCGGGATGTTCTGGGGCGGAAATGAGGAAATTTTTCGGGATTTTGGGGGTTTTTTTTTGGGAGAAAACCGTGATTTTTTTCCCGAGAGAGCCGAGGGTTTGGAGAGGGGATTTTTGGGGTGGGATTTTGGGGGTTTCGGGGGGCGCTGACGGTGCGTCCCCCCCCGCGTCCCCTGTGCCCCCCCCAGCGCAGGCTCTGGTGGCCACGTCCCCCCCCAGCCACTCGCAGATGGAGGACGAGATCTTCAACCAGAGCAGCAGCACGCCGACCTCCACCACCTCCAGCTCCCCCATTCCTCCCAGCCCTGCTGCCAATGCTGTGAGTGAGAGCCAAAAAACCATGAAAACCCCCAAAAAACCACGAAAAAATCCTAAAAAACCACAAAAATACCCCAAAAAACCACAAAAATACCCCAAAAAACCATAAAAACACCCCAAAAAAACCCCAAAGATATCCTAAAAAACCACAAAAATACCCCAAAAAACCATAAAAATACCCCAAAAACCATAAAAATACCCCAAAAAAACCATAAAAATACC
>NW_027095267.1:0-27001 GCF_029207755.1 Chamaea fasciata | reverse complement strand
GCCTTGCCATAGCAACGAGGGGGCGCGGCTTAAACCGGAAGCGCCGCCTATGCGGGGAAGCGGCGCTGATTGGCTGCGCCGTTTCTAGGCGGGCTCTGATTGGCTGCGGCGTTGCCAGGCGGGCTCTGATTGGTCAAAGGGGAGGGGGCGCTTCCGCTTCCGGCACCACGTGACCCGCGGCGCTCTTAAAGGGGCCGCGCCGCGCTCGGGGTTTTTTTGGGGGAAATTTTGGGGTTTTTGGGGGAAATTTTTGGGGATTTTGGGATTTTTGGGGTCCCGGGAGGCCCCGGGGGGGTCCCGGGGCCATGGGGGGGGAGAACGTGTTCCTGTTCGTGCCCAACCTGATCGGTGAGTGCCGGACTGGGGGCACTGGGAGGGACTGGGAGCGAACTGGGGGGGACTGGGAGGGACTGGGAGGGACTGGGAAAGGTTTGGGGGGACTGGGAGGGAACTGGGGGCACTGGGATGAACTGGGAAAGGTTTTGGGGGGGACTGGGGTAAACTGGGATAAACTGGGGTTGGATTTGGATGAACTGGGAGGAGAATTGGGGCAGACTGGGATGAACTGGGAGCGGACTGGGATGAACTGGGCTGCACTGGGAGGGGGCTGGGAGGAGGTTTTGGGGCTGCGCTACTGGTTTTTACTGGTTCGTACTGGTTTGCATCACTTTATATCGCTCCATACTGGTTTGTACCGGTCCGTACTGGTTTATATTGGTCCATTCTGGTTTATACTGGTCCGTACTGGTTTATACTGGTCCATACTGGTGTCCCCAGGCTACGCCCGCATCCTCCTGGCCGCCGTTTCCTTCTGGCTGATGCCGACGAGCCCCGGCCCCGCCGCGGCCTGCTACGGCCTGGCCGGGCTGCTGGACGCCGTGGACGGACACATGGCGCGGCTGCTGGACCAGGGTCCGTACTGGTTTGTACTGGTCCTACTGGTTTGTACTGGTCCTACTGGTTTGTACTGGTCCTACTGGTTTATATGGGGTTATATTGGTCATACTGGGTTATACTGGGTTATACTGGTTGGGGCTGCTGGATGCTGTGGACGGACACATGGCGCGGCTGCTGGACCAGGGTCCGTACTGGTTTGTACTGGTCATACTGGTTTGTACTGGTTTATATTGGTTATACTGGTTTATATTGGGTTATATTGGTCATACTGGGTTATACTGGTTTATACTGGTTTGGGCTGGGAGGGAACTGGGAGGGACTGGGTTATACTGGGGGGGAACTGGGATTTCCCCCCAGGTTTCGAGGTTCCCTCCCCACAAATTTTGTGTTTTCCCCCCAAATTTCAACATTTTCCCCCCAAGTTTCGACATTTTTCCCCCCAAATTTTGACATTTTTTCCCCCCAAATTTCGACATTTTTCCCCCCAAATTTCGACATTTTTCACCCCAAATTTCGACATTTTTCCCCCCAAATTTCGACACTTTTCCCTCCAAATTTAAATTTTTTTTTCCCTCCAAACTTCAACGTTTTCCCGCCCAAATTTTGTAACTTTTTCCCCTCAAATTTTGTGGTTTATTTTCTTCCCCCCCAAATTTCGAGACTCTTCCCCCGAATTTCGACGGTTTTTCCCCCCCCCCCGCCCCGATTTCGATTGGGTTTCCCCCCAAATCCGCATTTTTCTCCAGTTTCTGGTTTCCTTTCCCAAAATCTCGTTTTTTCCCCCCAAACCCGGGCCCAGGCTCCCGTTTCGGGGCCATGCTGGACATGCTGACCGACCGCCTGAGCTCGCTGTGCCTCCTGCTCAACCTGGCGCTGCTGGAGCCGCGCTGGGCGCCGCTGCTGCAGCTCTGCTCCGCCCTCGACCTGGCCAGCCATTGGCTGCACATGCACTGGTGGGCGGGGCTCCGGTGGGCGCGGGCGGGGCCAAAAACGGGGGAAGGGGGGGGGGAAAAAGGGCAAAATTTGGAGGAAAATCGGGAGGAAATGGAGGTTTAGGGGCGTGGTTTGAAGGGGAGGGGCGTGGCTTGGGTGGGTGTAGGGGGCGGGGCCCAAACGGAGAAATGTGGGGGGAAAACGGGGAAAAAATGGCAAAATTTGGAGGAAAATCGGGAGGAAATGGAGGTTTAGGGGCGTGGTTTGAAGGGGAGGGGTGTGGCTTAGATGGGTGTGGTGGGGCGGGGCCCAAACAGGAAGTTTGGGGGGGAAATGGATTAAAAAACCGGGGGAGCGGAAATGGAAATTTTGGGAAGTTGGGAAGGGAAAAACCGGGAGGAAAATTGGGTCGGGGGGCGTGGTTTGAATAGAAGGGGCGTGGCTTTGGTGGGTGGGGCCAAAATGGGAATTTTTGGGAGGGGAAAATTTGGGAAACTTTGGAGGAAACAGGGAAAAGGGAGGGATGGGGGCGTGGTTTGAATCCAAGGGGCGTGGTTAGTGCTGACCACGCCCCCTTTGCCCCGCCCCAGGTCCACCCTCCAGGGGGCGTCGTCCCACAAGGCCGTGGGGGGGGAGGGGCACCCCCTGCTGAGGCGCTACTACCAATCACGGGTGAGAGAAACTGGGATGGACTGGGTTATACTGGGAGGGACTGGGATGGACTGGGTTATACTGGGAGGGGACTGGGAATGACTGGGAGCCGAACTGGGAGGGACTGGGACGGACTGGGAATGACTAGGAGCCAAACTGGGAATGACTGGGATGTACTGGGTTATACTGGGAGGGACTGGGAATGACTGGGAGCCAAACTGGGAATGACTGGGATGTACTGGGTTATACTGGGAGGGACTGGGACGGACTGGGAATGACGGGGAGCCGAACTTGGAGGGACTGGGATGGACTGGGTTATACTGGGTTATACTGGGAGGGACTGGGACGGACTGGGAATGACTAGGAGCCAAACTGGGAATGACTGGGATGTACTGGGTTATACTGGGAGGGACTGGGAATGACTGGGAGCCAAACTGGGAATGACTGGGATGTACTGGGTTATACTGGGAGGGACTGGGATGGACTGGGAATGACTGGGAACCGAACTGGAAATGACTGGGATGTATTGGGTTATACTGGGAATGACTGGGAATGACTGGGAGCCGAACTGGGAGGGACTGGGAGGGACCAAGAGTCAACTGGGATTGAACTGGGATGGACTGGAACAAACTGGGAGGGGATTCGGATGGAACTGGGATCAACTGGGAGGGACTGGGATGGACTGGGACAAACTGGGAGGGGATTCGGGTGGAACTGGGAGGGACGGAGGGTCGACTGGAATCGATTGGAGTTTACTGGGACGAACTGGGAGGGGACTGGGATTAACTGGGATGGACCAAGAGTCTACTGGGATCTACTGGGATGAACTGGGACGGACTGGGATGGACTAAGAATCAACTGGAATCAACTGGGACGAACTGGGACGAACTGGGCCCACCCGCACCATATATGGCAATGTGGGCGTGTCCCGCGCTGACCCCCGCCCCCTTTGGCCCCGCCCCCAGCCCCTCCTCTTCCTGCTGTGCGCCGGAAATGAGGCGTTTTATGGCTGCTGGTACCTGCTGCACTGGGGGGAGGGGCCGCCAGGTGAGCCGGGACTGGTTTGTACTGGTTTGTACTGGTTTGTACTGGTTTATACTGGTTTGTACTGGTTTGTACTGGTTTATGCTGGTTTGGGCTGGGAGGGGACTGGGAGGGGTTTGAGGGCACTGAGAGGGACTGGGATGAACTGGTTTCTACTGGGATGGACTGGTTTGGACTGGGATTGCCTCGTTATACTGGTTATACTGGTTTATACTGGGTTGGGCTGGGAGGGGGCTGGCAGGGGCTTGGGGGCACTGGTTCGTACTGGTTCGTACTGGTTTTAACCGGTTCAAACTGGATTTTAACTGGTTTTTGTTTTTTTCTGGGGTTTTAACTGGTCCATACTGGTCCATACTGGTCCGTACTGGTCCGTACTGGTCCGTACTGGTTTGTCCTGGTGCTGACCGGTTTCTCCCGCTGTTCCCCGCAGTGTTCCCGGGGGGGCCGGGCCTGGCCCGGGTCGGGTTCTGCCTCGGGGCCCCCCTGGCCGCCCTCAAATCCTTCCTGAACCTTCTGCAGCTGGGCGGGGCCCTGAGGGGCGTGGCCGCCCTGGACGCGGCCGAGAGGGGCCGGAAGAGCTCCTGAGACACGCCCACCAAATGGGACACGCCCCCGGACACGCCCACCTCCTTGGACAGACAGGCCCACCTCCTGGGACACGCCCAGCACCTAAGACACGCCCCTGGACGCTCCCACCTCCTGAGACACGCCCCCCCGGTCATGCCCACCTCTTAAAACGCGCCCCCTCATTGGGCACGCCCACCTCCTGACACACCCCCGGACACGCCCCCTCCTAGGACACCCTCCCCTGGACACGCCCACCTCATGGGATTTTTTGGACACACCCACCTCCTGAGACACGCCCACCACCTAAGACACGCCTCTGGACGCTCCCACCTCCTGAGACACGCCCCCTTCCCTTCCCCACAACAGGAGGGGGGCGTGTCCAAAAAAATCCCAAAAATTCCTCCTAAAAAGCCCCTCCCCCACCCTCCGCCCCTCCCCCTCCGCCCCCGCGGACTTCTGGGGGATGGGGGGAGGGGCTCGGGCGGGTTTGGCCCCGCCCCCCACCCCGAAAACCAATAAAGAGGAAAAGAGGAAAAGGGGGCGGAGCCTGGAATGGGAAACCCGGGGTCGGGACCCCCCGAATTCCCGAAGGAAAATTCCCGTTTTTCCCTTGGGGCGGTGGGGGGCGGGGTGGGGGTTGGGCGAAATTCCCGGAGTTTTGAGGAAAAATCCCGGATCTTTCTGGGAAACTTCGCCGGGTTTGATTCGCAAATTCCCGGATTTTCTTTATTGAGAAACTCCCCGATTTTGGCGGTGAATTCCCGGGTTTTTGGGGGTGAATTCCCGGGTTTTTTGCGGTAAATTCCCGGTTTTTTGGGGGGTGAATTCCCGGGGTTTTTTGGGGTGAATTCCCAGTTTTTTTGCGGTGAATTCCCGTTTTTTTGGGGGGTGAATTCCCGGGGTTTTTTTTGCAGTGAATTCCCGGTTTCTTGGGGTGAATTCCCGGTTTTTTTGCGGTGAATTCCCGGTTTTTTTGTGGTAAATTCCCGTTTTTTTGGGGGGTGAATTCCCGGGGTTTTTTTTGCAGTGAATTCCCGGTTTCTTGGGTTGAATTCCCGGTTTTTTTGCGGTGAATTCCCGGTTTTTTTGCGGTGAATTCCCGGTTTTTCGGGGCCCCTACTCCCCCTCCTTGTCCTCGCCGTGGGTGATGACGTAACAAATGTTCTTGTAGTCGACGTTCCCGGCCACGTCCGGGGGGAAGGCGGCCCACATGTTCTTGATCTGCCGGGAATTTCCGGGATTTGGGGAAATTTTGGGGAAAAAATCGGGAATTTGGGGGAATTTGGGGGAATTTGGGGGAAAATTTGGGGGATTTTTAGGGAATTTTCAGGATTTTTGGCGGGATCTCTTTGAGGATTTCGGTGGACGATTTTTTGGGGAATTTTTGGGGTTAAAAAACCGGAATTTTGGGGGAATTTTGGGGGATTTTTTAAAAAATTTGGGAATTTTGGGGGTTTTATGAGGATTTGTTGGGGTTTTCGGGGGCTCGAAGGGGGGTTTGGGGTCTCCACGTTTTCTTGATCTGGGGAGAATTCGGGAAATTTTGGGGGAAAATTGGGAATTTTGGGGGGGGTGGATTTGAGGGAAAACTTGGGGGGTTTTTTTTGGAATTTTGGGGGGATTTGGGGGGAATTTTTGGGGAAAAATTAGAGGGATTTGGGGGATTTTGGGGGATTTTTGCTGAGTTTTGGGGTTGGTTTCTTTGGGTTGGTTTTTTTTCCAATTTTGGGAATTTTTGGAGAATTTCAGGGGGGGTGGGGGGTATTTTTGGGTGATTTTGGGTCGATTTCAGCTGATTTGGGGGTTTTTTGGGGGGTTGATTTTTGGGTATTCATGGGAATTTTGGGGTGATTTGGGGGGATTTTGGGGTTTTTTTGGGATGATTTCGGGCTGATTTGGGGGGTTTTTTGGGGGGATTTTGGGAAATTTTGGGGCGGGTTTTTAGGTTCCTTTGGGGGTGATTTTGGGGTGGATTCGGGGGTTTTTTTGGGATGATTTCGGGCTGATTTTGGGGTTTTTTTGGGGGTGTTTTCGGTTGATTTTGGGGCTGATTTCGGGACGGATTTCGGGGTGATTTGGGCGGATTTTGGGGCTGATTTCGGGCAGATTTCGGAGTGATTTGGGCGGATTTTGGGGTTTTTTTGGGGCTGATTTTGGGCAGATTTCGGGGTGATTTGGGCGGATTTTGGGGTTTTTTTGGGGCTGATTTCAGGCAGATTTCGGGGTGATTTGGGCGGATTTTGGGGTTTTTTTGGGGCTGATTTCAGGCAGATTTCGGGGTGATTTGGGCGGATTTTGGGGTTTTTTTGGGGCTGATTTCGGGACGGATTTCGGGGTGATTTGGGCGGATTTTGGGGTTTTTTTGGGGATGATTTCGGGCAGATTTCGGGGTGATTTGGGCGGATTTTGGGGCTGATTTCGGGCAGATTTCGGGGTGATTTGGGCGGATTTTGGGGGTTTTTTGGGGCAGATTTCGGGACGGATTTCGGGGTGATTTGGGCGGATTTTGGGGTTTTTTGGGGGCTGATTTTGGGTCGATTTCCGGTGATTTGGGGGCTCCCTCACCTCCTCGGGGGTGAACCGGTCGCACTGGGTCGTCAGCAGCTCCTCCAGGCTGGGGGGGAGGGGAGGGGAGGGGCGGGGTCATCCCCCGGAGACCCCGCCCCCAACCGCCCCTCCCCCACCACCCCAATTTTGGGGTCTCCCCTCCTCCAACGCCCCAAGTTGAAGCCCCTCCCCCAATCCCCCAAATTCCTCCCTCCCCCGCCCCAAAATTTGATCTCGTCCCTCCCCCATCACCCCAAATTCCCACCCCTCCCCCCTCAAATTTCGGGGTCTCTCCTCTCCCAACCCCCCGCTATTTTCCGCCCCTCCCCCCCCCCCACAAAATTTTGGCCGTTCCCCTCCCCCACCGCCACAAATCGAAGCCCCTCCCCCTCCAAATTTGGGGGTCTCCCCTCCCCCCAAATCCCCGCCCCTCCCCCACTCACAAGCTCTTCTTGATTGACCCTTTCCCGTCCGGGTCCAGCACTTTGAAGGCGCCCATGATGACGTCCTCGGGGTCCGCCCCTGAGGGGGAGGGGCAAAAAAACAAACCCCGCCCCCCGTTACAATTTGGGGCGAATCGTGGAGATTTTGGGGTTCCCCCCCGGGGATTTTGGGGTCGAATTTTGGGCTGAATTTGGGGGATTTTGGGGTGGAATTTTGGGCCGAATTTCGCGTGTTTGGGGGGTAATTTTGGGGCAGATTTTTGGGTTAATTTCGGGTATTTTGGGGGCAGATCTGGGGCTGAATTTCGACTGGTTTTGGGTTGAAATTTGGGGATTTTTTGGGGTTAAATTTGGCTTGAATTTCGGGGCAGATTTTGGGCATTTTGGGGTTAAATTTTGGGTATATTTGGGGAGAATTTCGAGTATTTTGGGGGCAGATTTTGGGTTAAATTTCGGTTATTTTGGGGGTGAACTTTGGGGGATTTGGGGGTTCATTTTGGGGCAGGTTTGGGGGTGAATTTGGGGTATTTCAGGGCAGATTTGGGGTTAAATTTCGGGCATTTTTGGGTTGAATTTTGGGGTGAATTTTGGGGATTTGGAGGTTAATTTTTGGGGATTTTCGGGGTGAATTTGGGGCGTTTTGGGGTTAATTTTCGGGCAGATTTTGGGCTGAATTTGGGGCATTTTTGGGGTGAATTTTGGAGATTTGGGGATTAATTTTTGGGGATTTTCGGGGTGAATTTGGGGCGTTTTGGGGTTAATTTTCGGGCAGATTTTGGGCTGAATTTGGGGCATTTTTGGGGTGAATTTTGGGGATTTGGGGGTTAATTTTGGGGGATTTTCGGGGTGAATTTGGGGCGTTTTGGGGCCCCGCTGACCCTTGAGCTTCTCCCCGAACATGGTGAGGAAGACGGTGAAGTTGATGGGCCCCGAGGCCTCTTTGATCATCGCGTCCAGCTCCTCGTTCTTCACGTTCAGCCGGCCTGAAAGGGGGCGTGGTTAACCCAGACCACGCCCACCAGACACGCCCACCTCACAACCCCGCCCACTCCCACCAAACCCCGCCCCTTCCAAATTATATTTAAATAAATTCAATTTATGAATATAAACGTATTCACACCTGCTCTGGGAAGACCACGCCCCCTCCAAGCCCCTCCCACTCATTTAAATAAAAAAAGCCATGCCCTCTCCTAAGCCCCTCCCCTCTTCAACCTGATTAAGCCCCTCCCACTTTTTAAATAATGCAAATGCAGCCCCTCCCCATCATTAAAAAATCTCTAAGCCCCTCCCACTGTATTTTAAGCCTCTCCCCTTAAGCCACGCCCCTTTCTTTAAGCTCCACCCCTTCCTCCCCAAACCAGGCCCCAGTTTCATCCCTCAAGCCCCGCCCAGATTCTCTCCAAAGCCACCACGCCCCTCAGGCCCCTCCCCTTCACCCCCGCCCCTCGGGCCACGCCCACTCCAGCCACGCCCCTCCTGGTCACGCCCCCAGCCCCACCCATGGCGGCGAAGGTCTCCCGGAGGTCATCCTTGTCGATGATCCCGTCGCGGTTCTGGTCGATCACCGTGAAGGCCTGAGGGGGGCGGGGCCAAAGGGGGAGGGGGCGGGGCCAAGGGGAGGGGGGAGGGGCGTCAGGGGACGGAATTTCCCAGGAGAAATCCCGGGAAAAAAAAAATAAATTCCGGGAAAATTTGGGCGATTTTTGGTCTCCGCCCACCCCCCGATGGTAAAGCTCCTCCCCCTCCTCTTGAAGCTCCTCCCCCACTTTTAAGCCCCTCCCCACCTGTTTAAGTCCCTCCCCTCACATTTAATCCCCTCCCCCACATCTTGAAGCCCCTCCCCACTTTTAAGCCCCTCCCCACCGGTTTAAGTCCCTCCCCTCATATTTAAACCCCTCCCCCCACATCATGAAGCCCCTCCCCATTTCTTAGCCCCTCCCACAGTCTCAAATCCCCCATCCCCACCTCTTCAAGCCCCGCCCCCACTACTTAAGCCCCTCCCCATTTCTTAGCCCCTCCCACACCCGTTTTAACCCATTTTTAACCATTTCTCGCTCATTTTGGGCCGACAACGCCCTGGGGGGGGTTTTTTTTAGCCCCTCCCCCATTTTTGGTGCCCCCCTCCCCCATTTTAAGCCCCGCCCCCTTTTCCCAGCCCCGCCCCCACCTCCTTGAACTCCTGGATCTGGGTCTGGTCGAACATGGAGAAGACGTTGGAGCTGCCCTCGGCCGCGCGGCGCTTCGCCTTCTTCGGGGCCTGGGGGAGGGGAGACGTGGGGGCTGCCGGGGCCGTCCCGGAACTCGGGGAGTTTGGGAGGGATTTGGGCAATTTGGGGGATTTTGGGGGATTTTGGGGATTTTTGGGATTTTTTGGGATTTTTTTTTTGGTTTTTGGAGGAATTTTTTGGGGGATTTTTGGGGGATTTTTGGGATTTTTTGGGGGGTTTTTTTTGGTTTTTGGAGGAATTTTTTGGGGGGAATTTTGGGGATTTTTGGGGATTTTCGGGGATTTTTAAGGATTTTTTGGGGGGGTTTTGGAGGAATTTTTTGGGATTTTTTGGGATTTTTTTGGGATTATTTTGGGGGATTTTTAGGGATTTTTTGGGGGGGGGAGGTTGGAGGAATTTTTGGGGATTTTTGGCGATTTTGGGGGATTTTTTTTTGTTTTTGAAGGATTTTTTTAAAATTTTTGGGTTTTTTGGGGGGTTTTTTTGGGATTTTTTGGGATTTTTGGGATTTCAAAGGGAATTTTAAGGGATTTTTTTTCCGGGGGGGGGCGGCTGTAAAAGGGAAATTCGAGGCCTCGGGAGGAGATTTGAGGGATTCAAACCGGGAATTTCGGGGCGAAATTTGGGGAATTCGGGAATCTTGGGGGGTCCCAGGGGGTGGGGGAGGGGCCGGAGGATGTTTGGGGGGAATTTGGGGAAGATTTGGGGATCCCGGGGGGGATTTGGGGGGTCCCGGGGATGGGGGAGGGGCCGGAGGGGATTCTGGGGTCCCGGGGCAGATTTCGGGGATCTGGGGTAAATTCTGGGGATTTCGGGGCGAATTTCGGGAATTTTGGGGTAAATGTCAGGGATTTTGGGGTCCCGGGGTAATTTTCGGGGGTTTTGGGGTAAATTTCGGGGTGAATTTCGGGAATTTGGGGGTAAATTGGGAATTCCGGGGTAAATCGGGAATTTCGGGGTGAATTTCGGGAATTTGGGGGTAGATCGGGGATTTCGGGGTAGATCGGGGATTTCGGGGTGAATTTCGGGAATTTGGGGGTAGATCGGGGATTTCGGGGTAGATCGGGGATTTCGGGGTGAATTTCGGGAATTTGGGGGTAGATCGGGGATTTCGGGGTAGATCGGGGATTTCGGGGTGAATTTCGGGAATTTGGGGGTAGATCGGGGATTTCGGGGTAGATCGGGGATTTCGGGGTGAATTTCGGGAATTTCGGGGTGAATTTCGGGAATTTGGGGGTAAATCGGGGATTTCGGGGTAGATCGGGGATTTCGGGGTGAATTTCGGGAATTTCGGGGTGAATTTCGGGAATTTCGGGGTCCCCGCTCACCATGGCCGCTCTCTCGGGGTCTCCCTGGGGCTCCCTGGGCTCTCCCGGGGGGGTTCGGAGCCTCCGGGGGGATTTTTATCGGCCCGGGCCGGGGGGGGAGGGGCGGCCCCGAAATAGCCCCGCGCCCCCCCCAGCCCCTCCCCCACCCCCCCAAAAACCGGCCCCGGGGTTCCCTTAAAGGGGCAGAGGCCGAAAATAGAAACCCCCAAAATTGTCTCCCCGCCCCTCCCCCACCCCGCACCTGCCGCCGCCCCTCCCCCACCCCGGGACGGGGAGACGGGGATGGGGGGAGGGGAGCCTGCACCAGTATAAACCAGTTAAACCAGACCAGCAAAACCAGCAAAACCAGTAAAACCAGTTAAACCAGTAAAACCAGTTAAACCAGACCAGTTAAACCAGTAAAACCAGTAAAACCGGTAAAACCAGTAAAACCAGAGCCATTAAATCACTTAAACCAGTTAAACCAGTTAAACCAGTTAAACCAGTTAAACCAGACCCGCTAAATCACTTAAACCAGTTAAACCAGTTAACTAAACCTGGTTAAACCAGTAACACCAGTAAAACCAATGACCCAAACCGGGGAGCTCGGGGAGCCCAGACCAGTAAAACCAGTAAAACCAGTAAAACCAGTTCAACCAGTTCAACCAGTAAATTAAACCCAGGTAAAGCAGTTAAACCAGTAAAACCAGTGAAACCAGTAAATGGAAACCAGTGAAACCAGTGAAGTCAAACTGGGGATCCCAGGAACCCCAGACCAGTATAAACCAGTTAAACCAGTGAACTCAGCCCAGTAAAACCAGTGAAACCAGTAACACCAGTGACCCCAGTGACCCCAAACCAGTGCTCCCAGTGCTCCCAGTTCTCTCAAACTGGTGGTCCCAGTGGCTCCAGTGCTCCCAGTATTCCCAGTGAACTGAAATCAGGGATCCCAGTGCTCCCAGTAACCCCAAACCAGTCAAACCAGTAAAACCAGTGACCCCAAACCAGTGCCCCCAGTGCTCCCAGTGCTCCCAGTATTCCCAGTTAACTGAAACCAGTAAAACCAGTGCTCCCAGTGCTCCAAGTAAAGTCAAACTGGGGGTCCCAGTGCTCCCAGTGACCTCAAACCAGTAAAACCAGTGACACCAGGGACCCCCAAACCAGTGCTCCCAGTGCTCCCAGTGCCATGACACCAGTGATAACCGGGACTGTACTGGGAGCACTGGGGCCGTACTGGGAGCACTGGGATCGTACTGGGAGCACTGGGGCTGTACTGGGAGCACTGGGATCGTACTGGGAGCACTGGGGCCGTACTGGGAGCACTGGGACCGTACTGGGAGCACTGGGATTGTACTGGGAGCACAGGGGCCGTACTGGGAGCACTGGGACCGTACTGGGAGCACTGGGATTGTACTGGGAGCACAGGGGCCGTACTGGGAGCACTGGGATCACACTGGGAGCACTGGGGCCGTACTGGGAGCACTGGGGCCGTACTGGGAGCACTGGGATTGTACTGGGAGCACAGGGGCCGTACTGGGAGCACTGGGGCCGTACTGGGAGCACTGGGATCGTACTGGGAGCACTGGGATCGTACTGGGAGCACTGGGACCGTACTGGGAGCACTGGGATCGTACTGGGAGCACAGGGGCCGTACTGGGAGCACTGGGATCGTACTGGGAGCACTGGGACCGTACTGGGAGCACTGGGATCGTACTGGGAGCACTGGGACCGTACTGGGAGCACTGGGATCGTACTGGGAGCATTGGGGCCGTACTGGGAGCACTGGGATCATACTGGGAGCACTGGGATCACACTGGGAGCACTGGGATCGTACTGGGAGCACTGGGGCCGTACTGGGAGCACTGGGATCGTACTGGGAGCACTGGGATCGTACTGGGAGCACTGGGATCGTACTGGGAGCACTGGGATCACACTGGGAGCACTGGGATCGTACTGGGAGCACAGGGGCTGTACTGGGAGCACTGGGATCACACTGGGAGCACTGGGATCGTACTGGGAGCACAGGGGCCGTACTGGGAGCACTGGGATCACACTGGGAGCACTGGGATCGTACTGGGAGCACAGGGGCCGTACTGGGAGCACTGGGATCACACTGGGAGCACTGGGATCGTACTGGGAGCACAGGGGCCGTACTGGGAGCACTGGGATCGTACTGGGAGGGTCACGGGAATCCACACTGGTCCCAAACTGGTCAGAACTGGGCTCAAACTGGTTTAAACTGGTCAGAACTGGGCTCAAACTGGTCCCAAACTTGTCCGGAGCCCCCTGGCCCCGCCCCCTTGCCCTGACCCCGCCCCTCAACCAATCAGCGCAGAGAACGCCGCGCTCTCCGCGTTTCAACAAATCAGAAGCGAGAATGCGCCGAGGGGGCGTGACCGCGGCGCTCCGGCCAATCAGCGCAGGGAAAGGGGCGGGGTTTCGTCACGTGGCCGCGCGGTCACGTGAGAGGCCCGGCGGTCACGTGGGCGGCGCGCGGGGTCGGAGGTGGCGCCGGGATTTTGGGGGAAAATCGGGAATTTTGGGGGGATTTGGGGGAATTTTGGGATCGGAGGGGACGGGGGAGGGGCCGGGTGGGGGTGGGGAGGGAAATGGGCGGGGACTGAGGGGGAACGGGGAGGGGGTGGGGCGGGGGGAGGATTTTGGGGTGGGAAATTTGGGAATTTTGGGGAATTTTGTGGGAATTTGGGGGGGGGGCCAAAAGGGGGAACTGAGGGGGGCGGGGCTGGGGGAGCTTTGGGGGGATTTGGGGGAAATTTTTTGGGAATTTTGTGGGAATTTCTCACCCCTCCCCCCTTTTCTCTCTCCCCCTCCCGCAGGACCCTCCCCCCGCCCCTCCCCCCACCCCACCCATGGCCTCCCCCTGCCCCTCCCCCACCCTGGCGCGCCCCGACGACGTCACGGTGGGGGCGGGGCCCGAGCCGGCTCCGGACACGCCTCCCGAGGGCAAAGCCCCGCCTCCTCCGCCCCGCCCCCACCTCAGCGTGGCCGTGCTCTGCTTAATTAACCTCCTTAATTACATGGACCGCTTCACCGTGGCAGGTGGGGGCGGGGCCCAAGGGAGGGGGAGGGGCTTAGAGGGAGGGGGAGGGGCTCATTCACGGCCTCATTACGTTTATTAATTGTGTGGGGGAGGGGCTCAGCGGAGGGAGGAGGGGCCCAGGTGTGTGTGGGCGTGTCCCGGGGAGTGTCCCAGGTGTGGGTGTGTTTTGGGGGCGTGTCTCAGGTGTGTGTGGGCGCGTCCAGGGGCGTGTCCCAGCGCTGTCCCCGCCCTTCCTCCCCCAGGTGTGCTGCCGGAAGTGGAGGATTATTTCGGGATCGGCGACAGCAGCTCCGGCCTCCTGCAGACAGGTGAGGCCACGCCCACTCCCGGCCCCGCCCACACCTCCCACAATTCCCTGGGCTTTGTGTCCATTTTGGGGGGAATTTTTGGGGGGTTTGTTTTGGGCGTTTTTGGGGTTTTTTTGCTCACCTGTGTCTCACCTGTGGCGTCTCACCTGTGTCTCACCTGTGTCGTCTCACCTGTGGCGTCTCACCTGTGTCTCACCTGTGTCTCACCTGTGGCGTCTCACCTGTGGTGTCTCACCTGTGTCTCACCTGTGTCTCACCTGTGGTGTCTCACCTGTGTCTCACCTGTGTCTCACCTGTGGTGTCTCACCTGTGTCTCACCTGTGCTGTCTCACCTGTGTCTCACCTGTGGCTCACCTGTGGTGTCTCACCTGTGTCTCACCTGTGTCTCACCTGTGGTGTCTCACCTGTGTCTCACCTGTGCTGTCTCACCTGTGTCTCACCTGTGTCTCACCTGTGCTGTCTCACCTGTCTCTCACCTGTGTCTCACCTGTGGCGTCTCACCTGTGGTGTCTCACCTGTGTCTCACCTGTGGTGTCTCACCTGTGGCGTCTCACCTGTGGTGTCTCACCTGTGTCTCACCTGTGGCTCACCTGTGGTGTCTCACCTGTGTCTCACCTGTGGTGTCTCACCTGTGTCTCACCTGTGGTGTCTCACCTGTGGCGTCTCACCTGTGCGCTCAGTGTTCATCAGCAGTTACCTGGTGCTGGCGCCTCTCTTCGGCTTCCTGGGGGATCGGCACAGCCGGAAGCGCCTCCTGGCGCTGGGGCTGGCGCTGTGGTCAGGTGTCACCCTGGCCACCAGCTTCGTGCCCCCGCAGGTGAGGGACACACCTGGACACACCTGGGACACACCTGGGCACACCTGGGGACACCTGGGGGGTGAGAGACACACCTGGGGACACCTGGGGACACCTGGGACACACCTGGGGACACACCTGGGGACACCTGGGACACACCTGGGGACACCTGGGACGCACCTGGGGACACCTGGGACACACCTGGGGACACCTGGGGACACCTGGGGGGTGAGAGACACACCTGGGGACACCTGGGGACACCTGGGACACACCTGGGGACACACCTGGGGACACCTGGGACACACCTGGGGACACCTGGGACACACCTGGGGACACCTGGGGACACCTGGGACACACCTGGGACACACCTGGCGACACCTGGGACACACCTGGACACACCTGGGGACAGCTGGGACACACCTGGGCACACCTGGGACACACCTGGGACACCTGGGGACACCTGGGGGGTGAGAGACACACCTGGGACACACCTGGGACACACCTGGGGACACCTGGGACACCTGGGGACACCTGGGGGATGAGAGACACACCTGGGCACACCTGGGACACACCTGGGGACACCTGGGGACACCCGGGACACCTAAAATACACCTGGGACACACCTGGGGGGTCAGAGACACACCCGAGGACACACCTGGGGGAGGGGCGGGGCAAACGGTGGTGGGGGAGGGGTTTCTCTGCCCTTCCCTCTCCGGTCCCTCCCCCGCCATCTTCAAACCCGCGATCGGTTTAAAGAGGTGGGGTGGGGGAGGGGCGGGGGGGGGGGGCGGGCAGGTGATGGTGGGGGATGGGCGGCTGACCCCGCCCCCGCCCCTCCCCCCAGCACTTCGGGGCGCTGCTGGCGGGCCGGGCGCTGGTGGGGGTGGGGGAGGCGGCCTACTCCACCCTGGCGCCCACCCTGGTGGCCGACCTGTTCCGCGGCCCCGCCCGCAGCCGCGCCCTGGGCGGCTTCTACCTGGCCGTGCCCCTGGGCAGGTGAGACGGGGCGGGGCTAAAGGGGGTGGGGCCAATGAGGGGTTAATGGGGGATCTACCTGGCCGTGCCCCTGGGCAGGTGAGACGGGGCGGGGCTAAAGGGGCGGGGCAAGTGAGGGGTTAATGGGGGATCTACCTGGCCGTGCCCCTGGGCAGGTGAGACGGGGCGGGGCTAAAGGGGGCGGGGCTAATGGGTTAATGAGGGTTCTACCTGGCCGTGCCCCTGGGCAGGTGAGACGGGGCGGGGCTAAAGGGGGCGGGGCTAATGGGTTAATGAGGGTTCTACCTGGCCGTGCCCCTGGGCAGGTGAGACGGGGCGGGGCTAAAGGGGGTGGAGCCAATGAGGGGTTAATGGGGGATCTACCTGGCCGTGCCCCTGGGCAGGTGAGACGGGGCGGGGCTAAAGGGGGCGGGGCTAGTGAGGGGTTAATGAGGGTGGGGCGGGGCTAATGAGGGGTTAATTAGAGTGGGGGCGGGGCTAATGAGGGTTCTACCTGGCCGTGCCCCTCGGCAGATGTGACCTGGGGGCAGGGCTAAAGGGGGAGGGGCTGGAATAATGAATGCAGGGTTATTGAGGTGGGGGAGGGGCTGATGGGGGGTGGGGGAGGGGTTTGAAATGGGTGACTGGGATGGGGGAGGGGCGGGGGGGTTTCACCTGGCTGCAGGTGAGGGTGGGGGAGGGGCTCTTGGGGGGAAGGGGCCATTATGGGGTGGGGGAGGGGCTGGAAAAGAGAGGGAGGGGCTTGGAGGGATCCCAGGGGTGGGGGAGGGGCGTTGAGGGGTCAGGGGGTGCCGTGACCTCATGGTGACCCCTGGGTGACCCCGCCCCCTCCCCGCAGCGGGCTCGGCTACATCGCGGGGTCAAAGGTCAAGGACCTGGCGGCCGATTGGCGCTGGGCCCTGCGGGTGAGTGACCCCTGACCCCTGAGTGACCTCTGAGTGACCCCTGGCTTCTGAGTGACCCCCAAATGACCCCTGAGTGACCCATGGTTTCTGAGTGACCCCTGAGTGACCCCTTGGTGACCTGACCCCTGAGTGACCCCGAGTGAACTGTGAACGACCCCTGGGTGACCCTGAGTGACCCCTGACCCGGGTGTGACCCCGAGTGACCCCTGTGTGCCCTCTGACCCGCAGGTGACCCCTGTCCTGGGGCTGGTGGCGCTGTTCCTGCTGGTGGCCGTGGTCAGCGACCCCCCCCGGGGCGGCCTGGAGACCCCTCCGGCCACCGCCCCGCCCCCGCCCCGCGCCTGGGGACACGACCTCAAACGGCTCGGCCAGAAGTGAGTGACCGCTGAGTGACCACTGACCAACTGACCGCTGAGTGACCAATGAGTGACCGCTGAGTGACCAACTGACCACCGAGTGATCAATGAGTGACCTCTAACCAACTGACTGCTGAGTGACCGCTGAGTGACCAACTGACCGCTGAATGACCACTGAGTGACCGCTGAGTGACCACTGAGTGACCACTGAGTGACCAACTGACTGCTGAGTGACCAACTGACCACTGACCACACTGACCAGTGACCCACAGTGCCTGAGTGACTGCTATTGACCACTGAGTGACCACTGAGTGACCAGTGACCACACTGATCACACTGACCACTGAGTGACCACTGATTGCTAACCACACTGATCGCTGAGTGACCAAAGAGTGACCATTGAGTGACCAACTGACCGCTGAGTGACCAGCTGACCACTGACGAGTGGCTGCTGAGTGACCGCTGACCCACAGTGACCGCTGAGTGACCATTGACTACTGACCCCTGAGTGACCACTGAGTGACCAACTGACCGCTGAGTGACTGCTGAGTGACCATTAGGAGACCACTGACCATTGAGTGACCACTGAGTGACCATTGAGTGACCACTGACCACTGAGTGACCACTGAGTGACCGCTGAGTGACCACTGAGTGACCGCTGAGTGACCCTGGGGCACCTTTGGGCCGTTTTTGGGGATTTGGGGCGGATTTGGCCGATTTTTCCGGGGTTTTTTCCCAATTTTTGGATCTTTTAGTGTTAATTTTGGGTTTTTTTGGGAATTCTGACCCTGTTCTCCCGCAGCCGGACGCTGGTGCTGTCCCCTCCGGGTGTCCCCTCCCTGTCCGTTGTCCCGTGGGGATTTTGGGTGGGTTCGGGCCGTTTTCGGGGCAGATTTTTCCCCTTTTGGCCGATTTTTCCGGGGTTTTTTCCCGATTTTTGGATCTCTTTGTGTTAATTTTGGGGTTTTTTTGGGAATTCTGACCCTGTTCTCCCGCAGCCGGACGCTGGTGCTGTCCACGCTGGGCTTCACGGCCGTGGCCTTCGTCACGGGCGCCCTGGCGCTCTGGGCTCCGGCTTTCCTCTTCCGGGTGCGGCTGGCGCGGGGGGAGGGGCAGCCCTGCCGGGGGGGGCGGCGCTGCCAGGGCGACGAGAGGTGGGTGGAGCCAAAACCGGGGGGGGGTGGGGACGTTTTGGGGGGGAGGGGCCGTGGAGGGGGTGGGGGAGGGGCCATGGGGAGGGGGGGGGGGGCCATGGAAAGGGTGGGGGAGGGGAGAGTGGGGGGAGGGGTGACAGGAGGGACACCATGATGACCCCGTGACCCCTGGGTGACCCCTGGGTGATCCCTGGCCCCTGAGTGACCCTGTGACCCCTGGGTGACCCCTTGACCCTGGGTGACCCCTGAGTGACCCCTTGACCCCTGGGTGATCCCTGGGTGATCCCTGGGTGATCCCTGACCCCTGAGAGACCCCTTGACCCCTGGGTGACCCCTGGGTGACCCCTGGGTGATCCCTGGCCCCTGAGTGACCCTGTGACCCTGGGTGACCCCTGGGTGATCCCTGGCCCCTGAGAGACCCCTTGACCCCTGGGTGACCCCTGGGCGATCCCTGACCCCTGAGTGATCCCATGACCCTGGGTGACCCCTGGGTGACCCCTGGGGGATCCCTGGCCCCTGAGTGACCCCTTGACCCCTGGGCGATCTCTTGGCCTCTGAGTGACCCCTTGACCCCTACGTGACCCATGGGTGACCCTTGAGTGACTTTTTGACCGCTGGGTGACCCCGAGTGACCCCTTGACCGCTGAGTGACTTCTTGACCTCTCGGTGACCTTTCCCCTCCCCCCAGCCTGCTGTTCGGGGCGCTGACCTGCGGCTCGGGGGTGCTGGGGGTGGGGCTGGGGGCGGAGCTTTCCCGCCGGCTCCGCCCCCGCCACCCGCGGGCGGATCCGCTGCTGTGCGCGGGGGGGCTCCTGGGGGGGGCGCCCTGCCTGCTGCTGGCGCTGCTCTGCGCCCGGCCCTGCCCCCCCGCCGCCTACGTGAGCGCTGCCGGCGGCCGGGACACGCTGGGGGGATGGGAGGGACGGGGAGGGGACTGGGATAAACTGGGAGGGACTGGGAGGGACTGGGAGGGACTGGGAGGGGACTGGAAGGGACTGGGAGGGGACTGGGAGGGGACTGGGATACACTGGGAGGGACTGGGAGGGACTGGGAGGGACTGGGATACGCTGGGAGGGAACTGGGAGGGGACTGGGAGGGGACTGGGAGGGACTGGGATACACTGGGAGGGGACTGGGAGGGACTGGGAGGGGACTGGGATAAACTGGGAGGGACTGGGAGGGGCTGGGAGGGACTGGGAGGGACTGGGATACACTGGGAGGGAACTGGGATACACTGGAATAAACTGGGAGGGGACTGGGAGGGACTGGGATAAACTGGGAGGGACTGGGAGGGGACTGGGAGGGGACTGGGATAAACTGGGAGGGGACTGGGATACACTGGGAGGGACTGGGAGGGTTTTGAGGGGGGTTTGGGCTCACTGGGATAAATTGGGATACGCTGGGAGGGACTGGGATAAACTGGGATACACTGGGATAAACTGGGATGAATGGGGATACACTGGGAGGGACTGGGATACTCTGGAATGAACTGGGATAGACTGGGAGGGGTTTGAGGGGGCTTTGGGGTCACTGGGAGGGGATTTGGGGGGCACTGGGATGGACTGGGAGGTGACTGGGTTAAACTGGGAGGGCACTGGGTGAAACTGGGTTAAACTGGGAGGGCTTTGGGAAGGGTTCAGGGTGGATTTGGGGTCACTGGGATGATCTGGGATTGAACTGGGAAGGAACGGGGATGAACAGGGAGGGATTGGGAAGGGTTTGGAGGTTACTGGGATGGAACTGGGATGAACTGGGAGCTCACCCCTGCCCTGCCAGGTTTTCATCTTCGTGGGCGAGACCCTCCTGTCCCTGAACTGGGCCATTGTGGCCGACATCTTACTGGTGAGACTGGGACGGACTGGGACGGACTGGGGCGAGCCAGGCCGCTCCCAGTTCCTCCCAGTGACCCCGGTGCCCCCTCCCAGTACGTGGTGCCCCCCAGCCGGCGCTCGACGGCCGAGGCGCTGCAGATCGTGGCCTCGCATCTGCTGGGGGACGCCGGGAGCCCCTACCTGGTGGGACTGGTGAGACTGGGGGGACTGGGGGGGACTGGGAGGGACTGGGAGGGACTGGGGGGGACTGGGAGGGGATTGGGGGGGACTGGGAGGGACTGGGGGGAGACTGGGAGGGACTGGGGGGGACTGGGAGGGGATTGGGGGGGACTGGGAGGGACTGGGGGGAGACTGGGAGGGACTGGGGGGGACTGGGAGGGGACTGGGGGGGACTGGGAGGGACTGGGAGGGGACTGGGGGGGACTGGGAGGGGATTGGGGGGGGATTGGGGGGGACTGGGGGGACTGGGAGGGGACTGGGGGGGACTGGGAGGGACTGGGAGGGGATTGGGGGGGACTGGGAGGGGATTGGGAGGGGATTGGGGGGGACTGGGAGGGATTGGGGGGGATTGGGAGGGCCTGGGGGGGACTGGGGGGGGACTGGGAGGGACTGGGGGGGGACTGGGAGGGAACTGGGGGGGGACTGGGAGGGACTGGGAGGGACTGGGGGGGACTGGGGGGGACTGGGAGGGACTGGGAGGGACTGGGGCTATACTGGGATCCCCCCAGTCCCATACTGGGATCACACTGGGCCACACTGGGATCCCCCCAGTCCACACTGGGATCACACTGGGGCTGTACTGGGATCACACTGGGGCTGTACTGGGGCACACTGGGGCACACTGGGATCCCCCCAGTCCATACTGGGATCACACTGGGGCACACTGGGATCCCCCCAGTCCATACTGGGATCACACTGGGGCCACACTGGGATCTCCCCAGTCCATACTGGGATCACACTGGGGCTGTACTGGGGCACACTGGGGCCGTACTGGGATCACACTGGGGCACACTGGGGCCGTACTGGGATCACACTGGGGCACACTGGGATCCCCCCAGTCCATACTGGGATCACACTGGGGCTGTACTGGGGCACACTGGGGCCGTACTGGGATCACACTGGGCCACACTGGGGCTGTACTGGGGCACACTGGGGCCGTACTGGGATCACACTGGGCCACACTGGGGCTGTACTGGGGCACACTGGGGCCGTACTGGGATCACACTGGGGCACACTGGGGCCGTACTGGGATCACACTGGGGCACACTGGGATCCCCCCAGTCCATACTGGGATCACACTGGGGCTGTACTGGGGCACACTGGGGCCGTACTGGGATCACACTGGGCCACACTGGGGCTGTACTGGGGCACACTGGGGCCGTACTGGGATCACACTGGGGCACACTGGGATCCCCCCAGTCCATACTGGGATCACACTGGGGCTGTACTGGGGCACACTGGGGCCGTACTGGGATCACACTGGGATCACACTGGGGCCGTACTGGGATCCCCCCAGTCCATACTGGGATCACACTGGGGCCGTACTGGGATCACACTGGGATCCCCCTCCCCGCAGGTGAGTGACGCCCTGGGGGGCGGGGCGGCGGCCGTCTCCTACCAGCGGGGGGCGGGGGCGCTGCTGCGGGCGCTGCTGCTGCTGCCCTTCGCCGCCGCGCTGGGGGGCGCCGCCTTCCTGGCGGCCGGCAACGCCCTGCCCGGGGACCGGCGGCGGGCCCGCAGGGAGGCGCGGGGTGAGACGGCGCCCCCTGGCGGCCGGGGGGACCGGGGGGACCGGGGGGTGGGGTGAGACGGCGCCCCCTGGCGGCCGGGGGGACCGGGGGGACCGGGGGGTGGGGGGAGACGGCGCCCCCTGGCGGCCGGGGGAACCGGGGGGACCGGGGGGTGGGGTGAGACGGCGCCCCCTGGCGGCCGGGGGGACCCGGGGGAACCGGGGGGTGGGGGGAGACGGCGCCCCCTGGCGGCCGGGGGAACCGGGGGAACCCGGGGGGAGACGGCGACACCTGGCGGCCGGGGGGACCCGGGGGGACCGGGGGGAGACGGCGCCCCCTGGCGGGCGGGGGAACCGGGGGAACCCGGGGGGAGACGGCGACACCTGGCGGGCGGGGGGAACCGGGGGGTGGGGGGAGACAGCGACACCTGGTGGGCGGGAGGAGCCGGGGGAGTGGGGTGGGAAATTTGGGGGGGGAGGGGGTGGAGTGTAATGTGGGACCCTATGGAAGGTTCTGGAATGACAAAGAACTGCCGAGACCCACATAGAACCTTCCAGAACCCCCCCATGGAATCCCACAGAACCCAATGGAACCCCGGAGAACCCCACAGAAGGTTCCAGAACCCCATGGAACCTTCCAGAACCTCCATGGAACCCCACAGACCCCCCACTGAACCCCAGAGAACCTTCCAGGACCCCATAGATCCCCACAGAACCCCATGGAAGGTTCCAGAAGCCCCGTAGAACCCAATGGAACCTTCCAGAACCCACATAGAACCCTTTAGAACCCCATAGAGCCCCAGAGAAGGTTCCAGAAGCCCCAGAGAACCCAATGGAACCCCACGGAAGGTTCCAGAAGGGCCCCTCCCCTCCCCCCCCCCAGGGCTGCCCCCCGACGGCGACAGCGACGACGACGACGACCCCGCGGCCATCGTGGTGCCCCCCGCGGCCGGAGGCCGGACACGGCGAGTGCCCGTGGCCCACGTGCTGGCCTGAGAGTGACCACGGAGTGACCACGGGCTGGTCTGAGAGTGACCGCTGAGTGACCGCTGAGTGACCACGGGCTGGTCTGAGTGACCGCTGAGTGACCACTGAGTGACTGCTGAGTGACCACGGAGTGACCACGGGCTGGTCTGAGTGACCGCTGAGTGACCACTGAGTGACCACGGGCTGCACTGAGTGACCTCCGAGTGACCGCTGAGTGACTGCTGAGTGACTGCTGAGTGACCACAGGCTGGCCTGAGTGACCGCTGAGTGACCACTGAGTGACCACGGGCTGCACTGAGTGACCTCCGAGTGACCCCCCGAGTGTGGCCGAGTGACCACTGGCCAACTGACCACAGGCTGGCCCTGAGAGTGACCAACTGACCGCCTGGGAGTGACCACGGAGTGACCGCAGCAGGGGGACACTGCCCGCACGTGCTGGCCGGAGAGTGACCACAGCCGCGGTCACTCGCCTGCGGGGAGTGGACACTGACCCCAGCTCGGGGCTCCTGCACCCGGGTTTGGGAATTTGGGGGTCCCAGCCCCACATTTTGGGGTCCCGGACCCAGATTTTGGGGTCCCGGACCCAGATTTTGAAGTCTCGGCCCCAGATTTTGGGATTTCGGGGTCCCTTCCCCACATTTTGGGGCCCCCGCCCCAGATTTTAGGGTCCCAGACCCAGATTTTGGAGTCCCCGCCCCACATTTAGGGATTTCCGGGTCCCGGCCCCACATTTTGGGCCCCAGCCCCACATTTGGGGGTCCCAGCCCCAGATTTTGGGGTCCCAGACCCAGATTTCGGGGTCTCTGACCCAGATTTGGGGGTCCCGGACCCAGATTTTGGGGTTCTGGACCCAGATTTTGAAGTCTCGGCCCCAAATTTGGGGATTTCGGGGTCCCGGCCCCACATTTTGGGACCCCAGCCCCAGATTTCGGGTCCCAGCCCCACATTTGGGGGTCCCGAACCCAGATTTTGGGGTCCTGGACCCAGATTTTGGGGTCCCGCCCCAGATTTTGGGGTTCCAGCCCCAGATTTTGGGGTCCCGGCCCCACATTTGGGGGTCCCGGCCCCACATTTGGGGGTCCCGGCCCCAGATTTGGGGATTTTGGGCCCCCAGCCCCATTTCCGGGGCTCCCGGCCCCACATTTTCCGGTCTCCATCCCAATTTTTGGCATTTTTTGGGGGGCCCCAACCCCCCCCCCCCCAATAAACTCCTCCCTCCCTCCCCCCAAATTCCGATCTCGGCCTCTCTGTCCGCCCCTCCCCCCCTCCCCCGCCCCACACATTTCCTGCCCCGCGGTTTCCTGGGGGGGTGGGGGAGGGGCCCCGGCGGATTTTTGGGGTGTCCCGGGCGGCGGCCGAGGCAGGTTCGGGGGTTTTGGGGGATTTTTGGGGGTTTTTTGGGGCGATTTGGGGGGGTCCGGGGGGTGGGGGAGGGGCGGGATGGGTGAAATGGTGGGGGGGGGAGGGGCTGGGACCCCAAAATTTGGGGATTTTGGGGGGGTTGGGACCGAAATTTCGGGATTGGTTCACCTGGGGCCCAAAAATTTGGGGCTTGGGGAGATTTGGCACCCCGAAATTTTGGGATTGGACCCCCCCGGGACCCCCAAAATTCGGGGATTTGGGGGGGTTGAGACCCCGGAATTTTGGGGCCTGACCCCTCCCCCAGATCCCTGCACCCCCCCAAATCCTGACCCCAAATTTCGGGGTCCCCTCCCCTCCCCCGATCTTGGGGTTTTTGGGGTTCCCCATCCCAATTTTGGGGTCCCCGGGTGGTTTTTGGGGTCGTTCATCCAAATTTCGGGGTCCCCAGCCCCATTTTTGGGGTCCCTGAGCCCAAATTTGGGGGCGCTCATCCCGTTTTTGGGGTTCCAATCCCAGTTTTGGGGTTTCCATCCCAATTTTCGGGTCCCCCCGGGAGGTTTTCGGGGTCCCCCATCCCGATTTTGGGGTTCCCATCCCATTTTCGGGTCCCCCGGGTGATTTTCGGGGTCCCCGGCCCCATTTTTGGGGTCCGTCGGGGGGTTTTCGGGCCCCCAGCCCCATTTTTGGGGTCCTCCGGGGGGTTTTCGGGGTCCCCAGCCCCATTTTTGGGGTCCCCGGGGGGGTTTCGGGGCCCCCAGCCCCATTTTGGGGGTCCCTGAGCCCGTGTTTTTTTTGGGGTCCCCCAGCCCCCCCTCCCCCCCATGGAGGCGCCGCTCTGGGCGCTGCTGCTGCTGCCCCTCCCCCCGCTGCTGGCCTCGCTCTGCGCGCGCTGCCGCCGCCCCCGCCGTGAGTGGGGGAGGGGATCGGGGGGGAGGGGGCACGGGGAGGTTTTGGGGGGATTTGGGAGGGATTGGGGCGTCCTGGAGGAAATTTTCGGGAATTTTTTGGGGTTGGGGGGAGGCTGGGGGGGGGTGGGGTGGATTTTGGGGGGATTTGGGGGGATTTGGGGGGTCTCGAGGTGATTTGGGGGCGGTTTTGGGGGGGTCCTGAAGAGAATTCGGGGTGGATTGGGGGGGGGAGGGGATTTGGGGGGATTTTGGGGGGATTTGGGGGATTTTGGGGGATTTGGGGGGATTTTGGGGGGATTTTTTGGGGGGATTTGGGGACTTTGGGGGGGTCTTGGGGGGATTTGGGGTCACTCGGGGTCACCCGGCCCCTCCCCCCCGCCCCCCCAGCCGCACAGCGCCCCCTGGTGGACAACTACGACTACAAGTGAGTGGGGGAGGGGCGGGGAGGGGGCGGGGTCTGAACGCGGGCCTCTGACCTCTGACCTTTGACCCCCCTCCTCCCACAGGCCGCCCCCCAGCGCCCCTCCCCCACCCCGGTTCATGGTGCTGACGCCGCGCTGTGAGTGACCCTTGACCCCTGGGTGACCCCTGGGTGGCCACTCCCCCTTCCCCCGCTGACCTTTGACCCCTCCGCCCGCAGGTGCCCCTCCCCCACACCCCCTGCAGCCGCCCTGGGGGGCCCCGACGGAGCCGCGGAGCCTGGGGTGGGTGTGGGGGAGGGGCTTTGGAGGGTGGGGGAGGGGCATCATGCACTGGGGGAGGGGTTAAAGGTGGGGGAGGGGGGATTTGGGGGGTGGGGGAGGGGCTCCATTTGTGGGGGAGGAGACGTCGAGGGTGGGGGAGGGGCAGAATGAGAGTGGGGGAGGGGGTCTTAGAAACGGGGGAGGGGCTCTGGGGTGGGGGAGGGGCTGGCCGAGGTGGGGGCGGGGCTCTGCCGCCCCTCCCCCACCCGTCTCCTGCCTGCCCAGCCCCCCCCCGGGCCCCTCGAGCCGCCGCGTCTCGGCCACGCCCGACTTCGGTGAGTGACCCCTGACCCCTCAGCGACCCCGGGGTGACCCCGGGGTGACCCCTGGCTGACCTCTGACCTCCCCCCCAGAGCCCCCCGAGGACGGCGATTACTCCAATGAGCCCTTCACCAGCGGCTACGTGTGAGTGACCTTTGACCTCTGCCCCCGACCTTTGACCCCTCATGACCTCTGACCCCGCCCCTTTATCTCCCCCCTCCCCCCAGGACGGTGCTGCCGGACCCGCCCGGTGACGTCAGCGGTGATGTCATCGCCGACCCCGGTGACGTCATCGCGGCTGGGGAGGGGCCGGCGGAGGGGGAGGAGCCGTATGAGAACGTCCCGGAGGGAGAGGAAGGAGAGGAGGGAGACTGGCGGGGTGAGGCCCCAAAAAATCCCCCCAAAATATCCCAAAATCCCCCAAAAACTGCCAAAAAAATCCCCCAAAATCCCCCCAAAAACTGCCCAAAAAATCCCCCAAAATCCCCCAAAAACTGCCCAAAAAATCCCCCCAAAATATCCCAAAATCCCCCAAAAACTGCCCAAAAAATCCCTCCAAAATATCCCCCCCAAAAACTGCCAAAAAAATCCCCCAAAATCCCCCAAAAACTGCCCAAAAAAATCCCCCCAAAATATCCCAAAATCCGCCATAAACTGCCCAAAAAATCCCTCCAAAAATCCCCCCAAACCTCCCCGGTTTTCCCCAAAACCTTTTCCCGAAATCCCGCCCAAAGAATCCGCCCCGAAATTACCAAAAAATAAAAAAAAACCCCAAAAACAATCGTCCCGAAATCCGCTCCCAAAAATCCCCAAATCCGACCCCAAAACCTCCCGAAAATCGATCCCCGAACCCCGAATTCGCCCCAAAATCCCCCAAACCCCAAATCCGACCCCAAAACCTCCCGAAAATCGATCCCCGAACCCCGAATTCGCCCCAAAATCCCCCAAAACCCCAAATCCGACCCCAAAATCTCCGCCCCTCCCCCA